>NW_010972809.1:7496195-7595320 GCF_000737465.1 Haliaeetus leucocephalus | reverse complement strand
CCGGCGACCCGCCGGCCGAGCGCTTCGGCTTCGCCCTGTGCGTCCCGCCGAGCCTGCGGGAGGGCTCGGCCCTCCACTTCGCCATCCGCTACCGCAGCCCGCAGGGCGAGTACTGGGACAACAACGGCGGCCGCAATTACACGCTGCGGTGCTGCGGCTGCCCCGGGGGGAGCTGCCGCTACTGACGGCCGCGGGGAGCCCCGGGGAGGAGGACCAGCCCCGACAAGAACGAGCCCCGCGGACGACGAGCCCCGAGGACGAGGAGCCCCGAGGAGCCGGGCGGGCAGGGGGAGGCGGCCGCAGCCCCCCAGCCCCAGGCCCGTCCCCGCAGGGCGACAGCCAGCGCGCCGAGGGGCCCGTCCCGGAGACTACCCGAAATCTGGTGGTTTTGAAGCCGGCGCTTCGCTTCGGCCAGCGAAACGCGGATGTGCGTGCGTAGGCTCGCATTGCTGTGGCTTTGGTGAGATATTTACCTTTTTTTTTTTTTTTTTTGGTGTTTTTTTTTGTTTTTGGGAGAGAACCAGGAGACTGCGTAGCGTGGGTTTTGCTGTTCCCCTCTTGAAGTGAATTATGTTGGAGGTCTTGGTTTGGGCTTGACTTCACCTACCGCATTAGTGTGAGAGGCACGGAGAACTTGCGTGAAAACTTGGTGGCGTGTTCGCTACAGGTTTAACTTACCATCCCATCCCTGCTTTCCCGTTCTCACATCCATTTCAAAGACATAGTACTGCAACAGCAATGGTGTGCTTTGTCTTTTATTATTTTTTTAGTTCAATGGACTCCATAACAATACGATTCACTGGTGTGAGCACCTGTCAAGCTCATGACAGGCTCGCGTGCCCGTCCCACCTCTGCCGTGCCTGTGGCGGCTCTGAACAACAGGCAGTCTGCTTTGGGGCTGGACTGGGCTGCTCTGGTTTTTGTCATTCAGCACACTTTGATACCGCTCCCTGCCTTCCCCAGGCTTGTGTGTAGATCCCGTCTGGCTAATAGCGGCCAACAGGGACTTCTGCAAAAATGTTTTCGCTTAAAATAGACTGGTGACTTCTTTTCACACAATTGACGAGTCTAAAACCGGGACAAAGGAGGAGTTAAAATATTTGCTGATGCTGGGTTTATCAGGAGAACTTTGGTAACACCTTTGAGTAATGCACTGTGAAGTAGAAGATGGTGTCCGTCTCACACACGGTTCTGTACTTTCAGATTTGGGGAGCGGTGACTGATTTGGATGACCTTCTCGCTGAGGAGAGGCAATGCGATATAGAGAGGGTGTCCTCGGTCGTGAATGAAAACAAGTGCCTTATGCCTCAGCTCTCCTTATGTTACATTTTGCACCACATTTCTCAAGTATTTATAATTTATTTGGCTTATTTTGCTACATATTTTTCAGTATTTGTATGTTGCTGGGAAAGGGGTGTGTTGTGCACACAGCTGGACTTCATAGCGCTGGACACTTGAAATGATTTCTATAGTCCTCACTCTTGCATTGCAAGCCTAGAGGTTGACTACTACTGGTGTCCCAAGTTCTGAAATTAAGCAAAAAGTACCAATGAAAATGGGTTTGTAAGAATAAAGAAGGCTTTAAAAAAGTTAAAAAGCTCACCATTACAAATCTTTTTTCTGTATAGCAAAACCTAACAGGGTACTGGTTACTCTTGCAACCTGGTTGTGCCCCTACCCTAACGTGTGCGGTGCAGAGGGCATCAAGCTGTCAGCGTGCCTCGCTAGCACCAGGCCCGTCCATAAGCAGCATTTCAGGCTGTAGCTGAAAAGCACTGTCGTCCTGCCAGAGCCGCAAGGCAAATTGCTCTGTAAGTCCGTGACGGCCCCATGTGCTCTCGTAAGAGGCATCTTGTGCAGAGCTGTGATGTGAGGAAGCTCTACCAGCACGGGTGGAAAATAGGCAGGTTTCGGTCGAGCTTTGTTCTGGCTCTTCTGCAGTTTTGACTTGTTCTCTTCTGATACAGTACCTCAGAATTTGGGTTAATTTTTTGGATGAAAAAATAAGTAGGTAAGACATTGTCAGAATGCAGAAATGTTCTGACATGGATGTGTGTTCTTCAGCAAGTCCTTGGAATATTATTTTCCTTTTTAAAACAGAGCAAACTGTGAGTTTTCTCAGGTCTTCATTTCCTCTGAAGATGTAAAATGTCTTAAAGCCCATTATGAGCACCTTAGAAAAATTTGCTTCCTTATAAAATTCCCCATACTTGAAAATAAGTCTTCAGATAATCTATCTGCCTCTTGGAATAGCTGGTACGGAATCGGAGCTAGAAGCAGGGGGCTTATTGGGGAAAAGATGCGAAGCAGAGGGAGCTTCAGACTAAAGTTCCTGCAGTTTTGCTAACACGCACACTGCTTCTGAAACACAGCCTGCCCTCCCTCCCCCCCAAAAAACCCATACATAAACCTTGGTGTGAGAATACAGCCAAATATAAAGAGGTGCTTAATTCCTTCAGAAACCATCTTGCTGTCAGACTAGTACCAATTGCTTTGAAAACGCACAGAGTAAAAGCTCTATCCATGCAAACAGAAGGTCTTACTGTTGTTTTCCAAGTTACACGTAAACTCTTGCCAAAAGCATGAAAGGTTTTAAGGGAGAATAGTGACCTCTACTACTTCCTTACACAAGTTTGTTTTAAAACTATCATGGATTACAGGATATTACATGGAATAATCTCGTATGCATTAGTTTTTCTTCAGATAGTTGTGTCAATGAAATAGTGTGCTCTTAAGCTGATATGTGATGCTAACAAGATTAAGATTGATTCTTCATTTAAGTACAATGTAATATTTGGGGCTTCTGGAGCCCATTCCTTAGTCTGTGTTTTAATGGCTTCAGAGAAGAAGGAGACTTCGCCTGGAGAAGGGAGGGGAGGGATCTCTCCTTAAACAGAATTTAAAGGAGTAGCCATTTTCTGATGGCTGTGTCTGGGCAGAGGTGTGGAGCTGCTACCTTGAAGAATCCCAGCTAGCTGTGCTTCTTGGAAGAGGGCTAGAAACATTCTCTGGTACGCTGTAAACTATGGGCAATGGGTGTAAAACATCAACATCCAGAAAATGTGACACTTGGGTGTTCTCTTCAGACGTGTGATCTGAAATTCAAAATGCAAGAAAGTATTTGCTGAGACTAAACAGTAAAATGATTTTGAGTGCTTCAGAAAATTGGTGCCAGTCTAAGATCCTGCAAATTGTGTTAATTAAAGCACATTTTTGTGCTTTGATAACAGATAAAGTGCTTTCATTTATTATTAAGAATTACTTTTTGTGAAAGAAGAAACCTCTCTCAAATGAGAATCAAACATACTCATTTTTTAATAGAACAGTACATTTTGTACTTTTAAGATTTTATAGAAGCATAGACTTCCAAAGCAGGTTTCAAAGACTGCCTACACACAGTTCTCTGTATTTTCATAGATGAGGTTACTGGGGGCTATGGAAACACAAGGCCTTACCAAAGATTACACTGGGCAGCAGTGTAAAAATCAGAACTGGACCACGTGCGTACCGAATGCTAGCAAGCCCACATCAGCAAAGCACAGGGCTGCTGCTCGTGGTCATGGGTTGAGATACATGGCATAATTGCAACTTTATTCTCAAAGAATTATATTCAAAACAAAGTCGTTCTAATTCTATAAAATCAAAAGGCCCAACAGAGTAAAACATTAAGTGAAGCACTCTTCTTGTTTGGTTGCGTGACTGTTAATGTAGTATTTTATAAAGACTCAGAACATAACTTTTCGGGGATGTGCTTATAAACACCCTCCCTCCCATAACTTAAGAAGTAAGAAATGATAAATATTTGTTGGCACTCTCGGAAAAAACTCCAAAGATTTTCATTTTATGCAGATTTCTGTTTTTTTTCCCCATGGATTAAGGGAGAAATAGCTGCCAAATGGGTTTGTAGGTGTATATAAACCAAAAAAGCTTAATATAGTTGAAACTCTATAGTGGGTAACTGGAAGGACATCAAAGTTAAATCTTCCTTAAGCAATTTTTTTGTCGCTTACACTTACATTTAAATTCAGATTTAAATGATTCAGAAAAGGACTGTGAAGCTAAATTTACTTTGGTGTCATGAAGAACTGCAAACTTGCATGCAAACTACTTCTGTTTTATTTGAAGCTGGGGCTTTCGGTCAGTACTTGAAAAGCCTGGCTTCTGCTCCCATTGGCTTCCCTGGGATTTGGATCCAGCCCAGAGTACTGCAGGAAGGTAGGGGAAATGATCTAGGTTTAATTGTCCATTCTGTTCAGAGTCTTGTGTTATGGGGTTAGGATAACATGGCACTGTGATGAATGTTCATCTGTCAGGAGTTCAAAATCTGCTGTCTATGTGTGGCAGTAATTAAATCACCTTAATTGTTTTTCAAGATTCTTTTTGAGAGAGGGAAAATTACTCGCCTTGGATTAGCATATTGCCAAAGACCAGTATAAATATTTATGGGGTGCACTTTTTCAATAGAAAGCCTGTACATTCTTCACAGGTCTCCATAGTTCTCTTACTCTGAACACAGAAGAGTAGTCATTTGAATGCACTACTTACCATCACTTCCCCCTCTTGTAAAGCTTCAGTAGTTACTGGGCTTAACAGTAAAAAAGGTAAGTAGTTTAGAAAGAAGCATCTCTTGAAACACATTGATGATACTTAATTTCCTGTGTAAGCTGCAGAATCCTTTGAAGGTGCATATGTTTGTGAAACAGGTTTGAGAGTTCTGAATTTTTTCCTCTTACAGTTGTAGAAAATACACAGTGTTGGAAGAATTATTGGCTTCTCTCTCTTTTTTCCTGCTTCCACATTAAGGGCTCATGCATTATTCTTATATTCTAAAATACTGAAAAAAGAAAAAGCGAGAATGTAAACTCTCAAAGAGCTATACACCTTCCTTCTTTTTTTATGGTCATCAAGCAAAACATTTCTAAGAGTATGAAATAATTATGCCTGTGTTAAGAACCGTGGAACAAAGCGATCAGTATACTCCTGACTTGAATAATGCCAGGATTTCACTGTAGATCATTATGGAAAACTCAGGAAAACAGTCAGTGCACAGCTCTTTCATGGCTCTGTTTACGTGTACGTATGGTCCGTGCTGGGTATCTAGAGAGATGCATTTATATTGCATTAGAGGAACCAAGTTGAGGGGCTGGTGCTTCTCCATAAAATTATTCTTCTACCTGCTGAATTTAGAGGGTGGAAGAAATGCTTTTAATGCCTGGAAACTTGGTGAAGTTTTATATAAAAGCAGCTTTCTAGAAATACAAGTAGTAAGTTAAAATCCTTCCTGGCCTATTTCAACATTGTATGGTAAGTGTTCACATGCTACTCTCTTGGGTTGCTTTCCTCCAGGACAGCTGTACCTCTGATATATGTTGGCATTTTGAAACTGAGCTTTTAATTGCAGTAAAATCTCCTGAGAAGTTGTAACACACAACAGAAATGCCTGTCCTTTAAAGTTACTAATATTAAACAAATTGGTCTTTTTTTTCTTTCAGAGCGCTGTTTCCAAGTTTATACTGTAAAAGTCATGACAAACTTCAGTATATGTAAACACTTAAATTTTGGTGCATACTGCTGAGGTTAATACTTTGCAAAAATGTTGAGATCAGGAACAGACAAACATTTTTAATATAATACAAAAGCAAACTTGTTTTGCTAAGACATTGCAGCTTTAGTAAAGATATTTATTGAGCTCCCTTCTATTCTAAGAAAAAAGGATATACTTTTTATAATAGTGGACATTGTACATAAGTCATGGGATCATTCCTTTGTGTTTTAACTATTCCTGTTGTTTACACTGCTTTGAAAAATCCAACAAAGCTCCTGACAGAGTGCCAAGAGAGAGATTTAATGAGTATTGCAACGTAAACGGAACTGGTGAAGCACAGAAGGTGCAGCTGTAAGAGCACAGCAACTCCGAGGCTGGACCACAGTGCCAGCTCTCCAGTTCGCTGCCCCCATCAGCGACGATGAATGTATGGCTAGCCAAGAGTAAGAACAGGGCAAGTGGATATGAACATAATGCTAAAGTAATCGTAGCCTACAACTATTATTTCTTCGCTGGACTTCCTAAGCCAGATGTGGTTTCTAAGTATTTTCCTTCCGTAGTTTGTAGGATTTCAATGATAAAGCATTTGGTAAGCTATGTTTTTATATAGAACTCAGTATATTATGACAACATTACTTAAAATGGACATTAGGCAAGGAAAAAATAGTATTTCTAGATATCTTCCAATCACGTACAACTGATATGCACATAACTACCACTAGTGGAGGGTGCACTTACATGTGTGTTGGTAAGGAAAGGAAACATACAGATCTGTCCAAAACAGAGAGGGAACAGACGTCTAAAATGCAGTGACTGTGTTTGGTTTGAGTAGTAAATGCTAATATCTTTGCTAGCTTTGCACTTTTGTTAACAAGTTAGATAGTATTACACAGGCTTTTGGTCCTTAGTGGCAGAAATTTTCTTCGTTACTTCTAGTAAGTAATGTATAAATACTGTATGGTAAGCTGATTGTTAATTTGGAGTAAGAACTAATTTTTCCTAGACTGAGAAAGTGAGCTGTCTTAACCTCTGCTCTACGGATTGGGGAGAGAGGGAATACAGAGCCTGATTTTTTTTTAATTTTCCTTTATGGGTCCTCTCTGTAGAATGTATCCTGAAGGTTACTACTGCTCTTTTGCAGGTGTAAATAGCTAAGGGAGAGATAATCTGAACTGTAACCTTAAGACAGAAAGTAGGAGCTGATTCCGTGAATTAGGAGTGCAGAAGTGTTGTATCTACCATCGAAACTTAACAACAGAATTTTCAGGCATTAGTGGAGAAGTAATATCCTTAGAGGGAATTAATAAGAAATTCCACATTCCTGTGACTGCACGCCTATATGACAGCATGTACCATCTACAGCTGTATTCTTGTTGGAAACAACGATAAAGAACTTCACTGGAAAGGTACTGGTATTTTTGAAGAAATGATTATGTATTGAAAGGGCCTCTATTTGAAAACAAACTTATTTTTTTGTGAACTTAGATTTAAATAGTAAAAATGTTACCGATGGAGTTGTTGTTCTTTATAAATTAGGGCTACACTGTTTATAAGAATGTTTATTTTGTTTCCTAGCATACCTTCTCAGATCTTGAAAAGGTATGCAGTGCTTGTTCCAGTAATTAAGCTGTTTTAAACAAGGATTTTGCATGTACCATTTTAGGGACCAAGTTCCTTAGAGTATAAAACTGGCAGCCCTCCCAAGCCTGTGTCCTCTAAAAGTATAAGATGTTATTACATTTCTTTGAGTTCACTGGAAGCTTAAATAGTAATCAAAGCTTTCTTCCCATACACTTTTGCCATTAACTTTAGCGCACTTAATTATCCAGTTGTGAATGTGAAGATTTAAAATACAGAATCTAACATATTGTACCTATTAGAATAATTCAATTCCATTTTAATAAAAGGTTCACTAAAAGCAATTTACATTGCAATACTTATACACCTAGTAAGAGGAGAATTATTACTGTATTTGCCTTTTATTTGAAAGTGAGAATGAGGCTGTATTTGTGGTCTCAGGTAGTCACAGTATGTTATTCTGTACACTATATTGTTAATGGAATGCATTGCTAAACATTTCAATCTAACTGGACAAAATTATAAAATTCACTTTAAATGGTAGTGAGGAATGGGAGTTTGTTCTTCATTAGACACTTTGGCTATCCTTTGCTTTAATAATGCTATCGCACAGCATGAACAATGCAAAACAATGGCAGTTCTAAACAAAGGTGAATTTTGGGAAGAAGAAAAATAACTGGAGGCTTTTAAAGGCCACAGCACCATCGAACTAGTTTTGAGTTTCTGTTCCTCTTCTTAAAAAAACCCACAACAATACTCACTCTGAAAAAAAAGGAAGTTTTTTTTCTGTATGCCATTAAAAAAGCTTTGCACTCCTTAATTTTTCTGCAAATTCCTAATAGAAAACAAATTCAAGCACAGCAATGTTTGCTTGCCTTTTTTTTAACATATTGTCTTAAAAGTGTTGATTATTCTACAGATTTAATAATAACCAATAAAATGCTATACTGAGTGTTCTGCTTTTGCTATGCAAAGCTTGCTGCCAGTTCATGACTTACAGCACTTGAGTTATTGTCATAGTTAGGTTCTTTTTATTTTGCAAAATTCAGGAGCTTTGTGAAAAAGGGAAACCTTGCATAAAGTGATGTGGTGCTTTCTGCTAACAGCTGCACCTCAACAAATTTAGAAAAGGACTCGGGGGTGAAAATATATTTTAAAGCTCCCAAGCCTCGGTGATGCAAGTCTTACATGCTGCTATTCTGATTCTGTTAATTGTTAAAAGTAGGATAAGACTGGTTATTAACTCTTGGAAACTAAAGAAAGAACTAGTGAAATTTTTATGTCACCTCCTGAAATGTCAAGGGATGCTCTTTAAAGAAATCACACAATGCAGTTTGTGATATTTATAAGTATCAAGGTCCAGGAGATGAAATCTCTGTCCATCTCTGGTTTTAATACTTAAGATGCACTACGTATTTAGTCATTTAATTTGGATGCTGTACACTATAAAATGAAACAGAGTCAATAAGAACTTAGTCTTAGTAACTGGGTGAGGGGTTTTAAATCTAACACATCTCTCGTGTGCAGTGAGAGACAAGATCAGCAGCAGAATAATGTATCTGGTTACAGGTAGTTTAATGAAGTTTTATTGTCAAAGTAGGGCAGGAGCTATTCAATCACATGGGACATACAAGCAAACAGATTTCAAGGCTACCTTACATGCCGTTATAAATCACAGCAATATATTTTAGAACATGTGAACCATTAAAAAGTAGTACTTTGGTTGCAAAAACTGAGTCTCTCAGGCATTTCTTCTGCTGAACAGAAAAGCTCAGACATGTGCAGTGAGTTTACGCATCTGTATGTGGCACTGTAGGATGCTGAAGATGGTCCAGTGTTGCTTCGGGATCAGAGACTTCTCATAGCTATGTGTTTCCTGGACTCTCAATAACCAATTTCTGCGTGGAATACAGTTGGCCAATGGTAACCTGAAATCAAACCAAAATATCAGAAAGCTGAAACTGGAAAGTAAACAGGTTATAATTTCAGCTTCACAAGAGAGATTAACAACCCCCCCCCCCCCAAGAACTGAGTAGCCCATGTATTAAACTTTTTCATAATGACATTTTTCTTTCTATAAGTATTTTTTTGTAAATAATACTATTATCAGCCTAGACCTTAAGAAAAATAACTGGTACGTAAAATATCTGCATATATAAAATCTTGAAATAATGACATTGGGGAATACTGTTCAAAGGCTCATATTAAAAGTTACCATTAGAAGTTACTACAGAGGAAAAGCAAACAGCCTGTATGTTTAGAAAAATGAAAAGATGAAAATAATGAAAAATAAAAAGATGGATATAGTCAGCAGGTATTTCTTATTATGCTTTTTGGGTGGAGAGCCTAGATATAAATTGCATGGTGAGGTATTGTTTTCCAGTTCCTTTGGAACCCTAATTTAATTTGGCTTACAAATGGTGAAAACAGTTATACAGTTAGTTCAGCAGTAACATTATACACACACTGGAACTGACCTCTTGTTCATGACATAGTATTCACACCTCATATATTTGTGCTTTCTAGTGCCATGAGGAAATGAAAACTGACAAAAATGCAACACTGATGCTTTGATTCCTCTTGTTCTTTAGTACTTTCTAGTCTGCATTGTAACATTGGTAAATCGTAGTCAGATGCGCCGTTGGCGGTAGCCACACACAGCTCTTCGCTTAACAGTTGAGATGTGGAAGGAAGAAGTTTCATGCAAGTCGGGTAATGTAAGCAGGAAAAGGTGACATTTATTTTGAAAGTATGAGTCTGGGAGTCCAATTTTTAATATGTGTTATGCCCTTTCTTGCCCCTACTTTCTCCCCAAGGCCTGGGTACACAGTAGCTCTGTGTCCTTTTCACATGCAAAAAAAGTTCATATATTTAATTATGGAATTAGGACAAAAAAGGCTAGATGCTTAATTACACTAAGCACGATATATTTAGTAGAATTTAATACTGCACAAACTAAGCCCGACAGCAAGTCAGGCTCTCAAAGTAGTAAAAAATAAGGGAAAGAAATTTTCTGGCATTTTTCATTTACCATTTTTGAGGGGAAAAAATCCTGGCAGCTCTTATATAAAAATTTCTCATCTATGCCCACACTCACATAAAATGTAAATAATATTGCCTTTTAGGAAATGGACTATTTCATCTTGATAAACAGCCTTGTCTGAAAGTTGTAACACATTGATTTTAATCTTGAAATATTTATTACAAGAGAGCATTTATGAGCCATTCTTGAAGGAACAGAAGTTCTCCTTGCCAACAAATACTTCCCTCTTTTGGCACTCTGAACTAAGTAACAGCATATGAACAACTCTGATTATTTTTGAAATTACTTATGAAGCATGTTGCGTACAGAATATTTAAAACAAAGGCTGTACACAACTGTGGCATGTGTTACCAACAGCAATTTTAAGCTGTCAACAAGTGTTACTTATCAAAGAGAACTTGCTGCTCTGGGTTATGTGGCAAGCTATACACTTTAGTTGCTGCCTTACCACAGACCATGCTGTAGTACTTAATTTTTGTATACTGTGTTTTGGAGCCCAAAGAATCTTTAATCCTTTCCCACACAGTAGAGCAAATTTAATGGGAGGCTCAGAGGGATTACAAAAATGCTGAAACCTGAATTGCATTTTTTTTTCTCCACCAACTGGGGAGATAGATGAGGCTGAGTACGTGACTTCTCAGTCAATCATACTCAGCCAGGGCTGATGGCTTTGTAGGAGAAAGGTACGAGCTGTTGTTTGCTGTCTCTGTGCCAAAAGGTGATTATTATCTACTGCTGTACCTCTTGACTCGAACGCAATAAAATCACAGATGTGTGTGTTGAGCTGCTTCCTTAGTAAACCACAGGCGTGCACGCATTTCAGCGAGCGCACAGCCACCAGTGCTGCGCTGTCTGCCTTTGCTGGGCTGCTGCAGCTTGTCTGCTCTGGTGCCTCCCTTCCAGAAGCTATGCCATGACATTTTAAGCTGAACTTTGAAACTTAAGGATTTTTTTAAACTATTAGCCTTGAATTTCTAACATTATGAGCAAGCCTTTCCCATGCACTTTAGACAAAACAAATAGACCTTCCGTTTATAGCTGCTGAAAAATTCACATCTATAAACATCCACTGCCTCAGCAGAAGGACTGCACCAGTATTTACACACTGACACTCATTAACCCTCTGAATCAGAACGGCCTTCTTACGATATCCTCACCTGTGTTAAGTCTAAAGAAAGCACTTAAGCAGCAAGCATTGCTGTCGATCATTCTCCCAAATTAAAGACTTAAGTGGCTATCTGTTGTGTTCTTTTCTTCCATCATCTGTCTTTGTAGCTTGTACACTGCATGCCATTTACTCTTCTGGTAGGCGGCTGGAAGCCAGTACATAGGTCAGTGTCAGGGTATTTTCATTAATCACAGGAAGCTTTTGTGGAAAAAGCCTCTACCATTTTCTCAGCAACTTTGTTACCCAGATTTTATTTACCTCTGTAAGGTAACACATTGCAATTAAATTCTGCAGGAAAGAATGCACAATAAAGAACCACTTCGTCGTCAGGAGAAGACAATAAATAGAAATAAAAAGGCTGCTTTTCAGATCTTACTGAATTATTCGATGTTTAAATTCTGCCTGCAAAATTATGTACTTTAAAAATGTCTGACAAGTCCAACCCTCAAAACCTGACAATTTTTCCTTGTTCAAAGATTTAGTACAAGTCTATAGGGTCAGCTTTTTCTTGTGAACTTCAAAAACTTAATCTTGCCTTCCATCTGAATCCAGGAAAAGACTTAGGGTTTCAGAATAGGATTTATCACAACAAATGGGGAAAAAGAAATTACTGAACAGTAAGCACTGGTCCATCCTGTAACCCAACCATTCTCTGGTTATTGGGTTTGTGTGTTCATACGGAAACAGTACTTTTCCTTGCTCGTGGCTGGCAGCAGCAATCACAGGGAGAAGCCAGTTCATAGAATCTTTCACCGCTATTGGGAAAAAAGCAAGTAGGCGAGGTTTTCCCCAGATAACAGAATATCAGAGATGTATATGGGGAGGTGCAGTAAGAACTAAATAGTAGAATTAAATATTGAAAAAAAATCCCAACGTCCTGAAGACATTAGAAGAACATGCGCTAGCACCCTAAAAATTCAGCAATTCCAGTCAAATTGCCAGCTCTGAACTCTGTCCTCTCAAATGGCCTATGACTGGGCAGTGCCTGTCTCTGAGGGACACCTGTGGCTAGTGAGCAGGTTATGTGTAGCTTCCATGCCAAGACATGCGACAGATACAACTGCAACGGGACAGTGGTGACCTGGGAGGTAGCCTAAATCCTAGGGGCTGCCTTCCTAACCGACACAGCCAGTGGAGTAGATCCTGCAGACCCATTGCCACTGCTTGCAAAATACTACTAGAAGATCATCTTCAGCTTTTGAACACATGTGGCATCTCTTGTGGGTTTTATCCATATGAAGATTTTACTTTGCAGCTCAGAGTTGAGGTAGAAGTTACTGCTCCTATTTCTGCAGGGCTGAAAATAAGGTGACTGGGTTTTAAATTTTTTTCTAATTTGCCTCGGTCATTTTAGAGTGCATGGTTCTGCTCTGAAAAGTATGATGGCATCTTGTCTTGACAGCTCTGTATATATTCAAAATGTCTGTCCACTTTAATAACCACCACATTTTTCCCTCCTTAGTTGTGTTGGCTCTGCGGTACGAAGGTGGCCAGCCATCTCTTTCTCCCACATACTTTACAGAATTGTAATTGCGTGGTGAATAACCTGTGAGCTCTAACAAATCTTGCTGAGCCCTGCTGAAGATACTTCTTCTCACTGTCACCAAACTACTCATCATTATCTTCCTGCCAAACCTGACAATCTCCAAACTACTAGCTCCCTGCTTGGGTGAGGTCTCACTGACAAATTTCAATGTGAATGCCATAAAATTACTCAGGTAAGCAGCTAGGCGGCAGACCTGAGGAAAGGTGATGTCCAAAAGGAAATGGCAACGTACAGCCAAAGCGTACGCCCACATGGGTGGATCTGAAGAAGGATGCCCACAGCTTCAGTAAACAAATGCAAAGTCACAATGACAAGAAATCTGGCTTGTAGTATCTCTTAGCAGGATGGACACACGAGAAAGACAATTTAGGTCTCAGCCCTTGAATGAATCTTAGCACCTTGCACAGCTGGTGACATATCTTGATTGAGTTTCCCAGCACACAAAAACATCATCTTCCTAATTGCAATCAGGGTTATGTTCTTATGTATATCAATGCAATATGACTACAGACCCTCGTAATGGTACTTTTACCACCGCTTTCTAAGCTAAGTCAATATAAGAGTTGTACAGAGGAGTTTCCCTTCTCTGTCCCTTCTATGTCTCACCCCATTTGAAACACAAATAACAAAATTAACAGTGTTTGTTTATTTAATAACTCTCCTGTCATTTAAATACAGTTTCTGAAGCAACCTCTAGGAGGCAATTTTCTGCCCTCAAAGGCAAACCAACTCCTGGGGGTTTTTCATGCAACTGTTAATTTTTTGATGGCAGACAAAAGCAGGAGCGGCCTAACAGGACATGGTGCAACACTCTTACTCTATGTAGAATCACTATATTGGTAAAGACAAGGCCTGCCTAAACACATAAAAGTGCCACCACAGCACAGGAATATGAAAACATCGTTAGACAGCAATTCCTTTAGCTCTCAATTATTTAAAAACTGATTTCCTGAGAGGGTCATCACAGAGAAGTAAAAAATGTTTCTTGTTTTTCTTAAAGAAATGCAGATGATAACTGAAGTTGATGCATTACAGATGGTTTTACATATTAAACACATTTACATATATAAAAAATATTAAAAACCCAATCTCTATATAAACATAGCCATCTTCTCTCTTTTGTTGAAAATTTGCTTGCAAGGAAGAAAAGGTCACCTTATTACAGCCAGGGATCACATATAAATATATGTGTTTTCATGGGTCTTTATTATGGAGAAAAAGGAAAAGGTCCTGTTTATGAATATATCTATACCATACACACACACATTATATATATATATTTTTTTTTTAAATCAGATTGGTTTGTCCTGTTGCACCTGGGAAGTTGACAGGTTTATCTCACAGGCACACTGCTGAATCTTAACTAGGAAGAAAACTCCCCGATGACAGTGCAGTCATATTACATATACTGCTGCTAATCTTGGCCTCTAACACCACATGAAGAAGTTGCCCATTCCTGTTTTCTTGCACTATGATTAAAAATGCATATTAAGTGAATGCTGACAAGAACAGAAATGTACAAGAATAATGATTACTTTTAAGAGTCAGCAACAGTGGTGTAAGTTGTTTACCTACTATGTCTCCTGTTGGATGATGCCAACCAATTTGCAATCCTATTGCAGATTTAAGTGAAGTAGTTATTGTTTTTAAGAAGCATTACCTTTTTTTCCCCACACCCAAAGTCAGATATGCTATATACAGCACACTTTATAAGTATTTTTCATAATAACTAAAGCCAGTTTAATGTTTTTCAAATGAATATAGACAGCAATTTTTAAAATTATCTTGTATTGCAGTAATAAACACACCATTGTGGTACATAGTAACTTAAAAAATTCAAATGGAACCAAAAACTCATCAATAACTTCAGTGCTTTGCCAAATCTTTATGTGATATTAAATGCTGTAGCAGCAGCCTTATTTATTTTTGCTTAGGAAAGAATGTTGAAGAACTGCATTTGGGCCCTTAAATACATAGGTTATTCCAGTTCTTCAGAGCTGGAATCAATATGGAAAAAAAAAAAAGATTTTAGAGACATTTCGCTTATTTTCAGTGATTCCATTTGTCTACACAGGAATGGGAAAGGAAGTGAAGGAAAGCACAGAGCTGAGAAGTTAGAACTACTCTATATGTTACTTCTGCCTGTGTTTTGCAAATGCTGTTTTCTTTGCTACTTTGTGGCAAAACATCTTCTGCAGCCACAGCTACATGAAGCTTTTGAAAAAGCAGGAAAAATTAATTTATAGCTACCATTTGTCTGGCTTTCACTAAGTAGGAAGGTGTGAAGTAAAGTAAACCAGGCGAGAATTTATCTGAAAGTTATTTCTCTTAATAATGATAAATTATGTAATTTTATTAGAACCATATGTACTGCATCTTGGTACACCTTTATTCAGCCTATCAGAAGCAGGATGGCATATTTATTTAATGTTCTTATTAATTTATTCTGTGGGTCCTCCCTGAAGAGATACTCTTCAGTGAAAAGAGCAGAGAATCATATCTAATCCAGCAATGATTAACGCATAAAATACTGTAAACACATACACTCATGTGTATTTATATATGATCATCTACAATAGCGAGAGATTCTTCTTTTTAAATGTTGATTATTTCTCAGTTAAGGGAGCCTTGTTTTTTAAATTATACAAACATGCTACTATCCTTACAGACAACTTGGGCGTGACAGACACGGCCTTTGCTCCAAATAGCTACACACTTGACATTGCTTGAAATAACAAGTAAGGGTCCTCAACAAAGAAAGAAAAACACCGGAAAGCCAAGTGGACAAGATCCTGTGGTCCTTCAGTAAAGTCACACCGTTTCACTTCTCTCATTTCCTGCAAGCCTCGGCCTACAGAAGAAAAGGAGTGTGACAAGGAAAATGCCATTTTAAAAGTACACAGGGCCCAACAGCTGATGGCATGGGCAGCAGCCTGCTGCAAAGGGGAAGAAGCATCCCTCTGCTGCTGCAAAGGTAACCTTAAAAAGACGTCAGACAGTGGGTCACAGGAAAGCAAGCAGTGACTGATTTTGGGCTTAAACAGCCAGGTGAAGGTTTGGTACAACACACATCCAAGGAGGAAGCAGATCTGCAGCGTTAACACTGACCCGGCGTGATCTTTGCATGCTTTCTGCATCCTGGCAATCTCCAGGCTCCTGCCTCGCTTCTCGTCCTACTTGTTACCTGCTAACGTATTTCAGCATCTTCCCAATTCTCTCTCGTTTACATATAAAACCTCTACCACCACAGAGCAGCTCAAACTCTTTGGAAAGCCAAACACAGAAGAATTAGATCTTCTAAAAAGTCAGTCCCATGTGGGTAAAGGGGAGAAACTTGTCTGATCTCTTCTCAACATAGCATGCAGAAGAGAAAAATCACTCAGTTAAGATGCTGAGTGTGGCAAGGAAAGGAATACAAAACATTAGTATTTGAAAATACAGAGACAAAGACCTGGATAACATTGTGCTGAGTGTGGTATAACAGGTACTCTAGTAATGCTGAGACATTTGGTATGTAAATGCCCAAACCATTCACAGAGGACCCTATGTTTTGTAGCAACTACATAAGCAGAATTCATCAAAGCCAGTGGGAGTGCCTGCCTTACTTTTGTCAGTAACAGCCACTGCCACAAAACACACATTCTGCACTATGTCCAGGAAAATACTGTAATGTTTGCGTATCACAGATAAACCTAACTCCACAATACATACAAAGACTACATTGTCATTATAAAAGGAAAGTATTTCACTCTTCAGTGTCCTCTTGGATCACTAATTGAGAGACACTTTTGGAATGAAACACTGAAGAAAATTTAGTCCTTACAGACTGGTATAAAAAAATAATAAACATGCTTACTGAGAAGTGTGATAAAGTAATTTCGTAGCACTAATAGGCTTTCATACTGTGAACTACTGCAGAACTAAAATAAGCTGCCACTTTACGCTCAACAACAGTCATAATTTAAAGAACACCTTTTACAACATTTGTATTTGAAGTCAGATGCTAGAAATGCAATGTACTGAAAGAATCAACTTTACCTCATTTCTCATGTAAACTGGAGAACGTGGCTGCTGGGAAGAGCTGCAGAACAGTTATGCAAGGATGTATATGGCATGTTTGTAGGTTAATGTCTTTCAGAAAATTACTTATCCACCTGTGCCCTCCCCCTTTTTTTTAATACAGCACATCACCTTCTACATTCATCCTCCCTTCTAGTTGAGAAAAATTATGCAAAATTTCTGATTTTGTCCCAAACTACTAGAACTTAGAGAAAGTTCCAGAGACAGCAAATGGCACATGGACTTTCTGTTTTTTTAACTAAGAATTACCTGTCCAAATGATGATTGTCGAAAGCCTTGAAAAGCTTTCATGCTTTATCGTCACCATATTTTTAAGTGAACAATATAAAGTAAATGCAAGGCATCGAAGTACGTGCATTGGGAAAGGCTGAGCTTCATGACCTAAGACATCTTGAGACAGCAGGTACCAAAGTACTAAGGACTGAAAAGCAAGACTGGCTGGCTGTAGTTCTGGGAGAATGCATCTGAGGGTCTATGTGCAAGAAACATGCCAGAGAAGATGTCGGAGCTCACCCAGATCACAAGTAGTTCAGGAGTATGCAAGCCCAGCGTGGTGAGAACAGCCATAGTCAATGGTTCTTCAATGAAGAAAATGCTGTCAGTGCAGCGGCACAAGGCAATCCAGATTGCTCTAAAAAATGCGTTTGGTCTGGCAGCATGGAAAACCTTGGTCACTTGCTGCCTTTGAAGCCAGCAGCTATTCTGATCCCAGCCGGGCCTGCGCTTGCTTCCATGCAAAGTTCATACCTGTGGTATCTTACATGACACAATAGTCACCCATGCACATTAGCTACAGTTCCACCTTGATTTTTATAAACAAGAAGTTTTCGCAGTATCTGCAGTACCAAAGCATGTGACTGCATGTACACCTGCAGTAATAACTCCATCAGACAACTGGTAAACAAGTACACAACATGTATTACGCTTGAGGGCTCTCCAGTGGGAGCTGAGGGGACACTTCTCCTTGCAGGTTCCTGCCCAATATTTTACAGAAAGTATATACACGTAGCAGGAATACAGAGAGGTATAATTACTCTCAGAGCTCAGATCTTAGATTACCTGCTTAAACAAAAGAATTAACTGTAACTAATAGGAAAACTGCAGCACTTAAGACAGGTTGGCACAATCACCTACTACAGAAAGATGCACCAAATAAGGCAAATATTCTTCCTTTCAAGCAGAACATACTTGTGTACATCTGGAAAGGCAATACATTATTTAACTAAATAAACTTGGATTTGTGTTTTTATTTATTCTGAATCTTATCCAGAACACCAAACATAAGGTGACTCAAAACTGTAATACTGTTTAACCTAGCAATTTAAATTTTCTGTTTTGTTAATGGCCTTTGAGCCACAGGAACATTTAAAAAAAAAGCATTTTTATCTGCTACTGAAGGTATATTTTGGGAGGTGAAAGACACAGTGAGCTGCTGAATTTTTACATGAATGGATGTTAGCCACAGTTAAGTTATTTGGTGGCGATACGCCTGCTTCAAGACTCCAGACTGTCCTCATCGAGATTCCTAGTGCTGGTTACAGGATGGCACCAGGTACACTGCATTTTGTAAAACTGCCAGATGCTTTAATACTATTTTAAAGTAACAAGGCCTTTTCAGCATTTTGGGGAGGAAAAAAAAAAAAAAAAAAGTCAATCCTGTAACATACACATTTTTCCAAGACATAAGACACAGAGAAACTCCTTTTCTTCCTATCTTTCAAGAAGGCTAAGCCCAAGGATTAAACTTAGTTTTATATGAGGAACAATTTACTTTAAGGTTCCATTACGTCTCTTTCTCCGCACTGATGTTACCTTACACACACCTTAGATGTGATTACAGGCTGAGCTTTCCTCTGTGCACATTCAAATTACAAAATTAAATTGGAAAGAGCAGAAATAACTAACTGAATTTATCTTCAGGAAATACATCTGTATTTCCTGAAGATAAATTCTGTATTGGATGTTTTTGATTCAGTCTGTATCTTCACCCAGAAAGGAGCACCCCATCTACGTAAATACTTACATGTCAAGTCCCTATTGCAGTGTCTAGCTGATCTGTAAGTGTATAAGGAAAGGAAAGTTTTTATTTTTCTGCATTAACAAGACCTCCTTTTTTGGCAAAATTCTAACAGATTACTAAGCTACAGTCATCTGTTCCTGACAGAATCACAAAGATAATTTCCTTGTTTATCTGACTTTCTGTGATGGAAGATATCCAAGGATTTTTTTTCTTCTTGCTTAGCTGTCATTCTGGGTTTAGTATCTTCAAATCCCACACCTGAAAGTGACCCAAGCTTCAAAGAGTTTTTTTCTGTTTTTTTTCCCCCTCTTTTCGAAGAGTTCCAGTGAAAGCTGTACAAAACACACCAACATCCTTGCTCTCACATCCCCAGGGGAACAAACACAGTCCCTTTAGCTCTTGGGAATCAAAGGCATCAGCATTTGGAATTTCAGCTGGAAAAAAGCGTTGCCTGGACTGTCACCACTCTTCAAAAACCTGAGTAGGGAGCAGATGAGAAGAAAGGACATTGATCTTTTAGGACTGAGGATGGATTTGTTGAATTTCAGTCAAGGTTTGTGACTGTGAGTTGTCACTTGCTGTCCATTGTACCATGGACACCCTGAGATCAATTCTCTGGCTCAGCTCAGTTTCCAAACCAACACCCCAGTCAAAAAACGTGACTCCGATCTACTTTATTAAGCAGTCTCTGTGGAGCTGTAACTGCAAACAGAGTGAACCACTCTACTCCGGGTGAAGGCAGGTGGACTTCTGCCTTCCTACAGCCTCTCCCCCAGGGCAGGAATCGCTACCCCTGCCTCTCAGCACCGAGGCAAATGCCGCTTGCAGCACCGCACTGAGCTGAATCCAAGCCCTCGCGCTCACACCTGCCCAAGTTTAGGCCAGCGTGCTGCCATCAGACTGCTCTCTGGCCTGCGAGCTCACGCTCAGCCAGTTCCATACACAAATGAGTTAATTTCCCAGTGCTCCTCAGCTCAGCCCTTTTTACAAACACTAAGAATTAACAAGGTAGAAAATAATTATTTGCAAACCCTCCAGCTTTTGAGCAGGAGATATCTGTGTTTGTGTGGATATAGGGTACAGCTTACATTAACTTGTTTAATTGGAATAAACTATAGCAGCACTTTTTTCTTTTTTTTTGGCAAAGATAAATTACTGGGTTTAGCACAACTGGTAAGAGCTAATTCTGTACAAAGAGTTCTTTTCAGTAGTGTGGGTGGCAAAACACTTTCAGCATCTGGCTTAATTAGTTCTTCCTTCCTTGCAATAGCACAGGGCAGTTCGCAGAAGGAAAAAAAAAAAAAAAAGAGATTGTAACAGAAGATGTGATATAAAATACTCCTGTTTGCTCTTCCAGTTTTGTCAATTCTCCCTTCTTTAATGTCACACTAAATGGAGGCTTGCCCTGGTATTTCCTAGCACAGATAACCATTAGGGGTGAGAGGTTAGCACTTATTTCAAATACAGGCAGGGAGCAACCTCTGTTCCTCCCCACAGGATGGAGTAGAGCATTCCTTAAACAAAACACTCCAGCCAAAACCAAACAGCACAGCAATGGGAGCGCCACAGAGGGCTTTCCCCTCTGCAGACTTACCATATGGCTTGTGGGTGGCTTCTTTAGCAAGGACTGGGAAGCCTGAGCTGCTAACGAGACCCGCTCCCCAGCGCAACCTCTCTGACACAGATCATTTATATGACAAAAAACAACACGGGTGCCAAGTACAATCATTTCAGCTTCACTGCTCCCAGCGTACAGCACACCAACTGCAGTGTAATAAACCACCGCCACAAGCAAGCACTAACTTTAACACACAGACACCTTCCTTTCCATATGAGCTGGCCAAAAGCACTCGGGCTCTTCCACCAGCACAGACGTGGACGTGCAAATGCTCCGCAGCTGTCAGCAAGACACAGCTCCTACCAGATAAAAACTGGGCTTGCAAGATCCACTTGACCTTCTGAATGTCAGTGAGATAGAGGGTGAAAGGCCAGGAAGGGCACACATGTTTGTATTTACCTTCATTACAGGCCATTTCAGAAACAGCTGGAAATTTTTCCTGGCTGTTTTCTTTTGAATAATGACTCTGGAGCTGTACTTGAGCGAGTCACAAATCTATTTAAAAAACAATCCAAAGTGTTACAAACCATTACCAATGTTTCTCTGTCTCCTAACTAGGCTGAAAAAAGGCAGGATTATGAAAAATTTCTGTTAGGAAAAACTGAATATGCAGGGAAAAACAAATTAAAATTGAAGGAGTGTTTTATGAAGACAAACAAACTAACCAATTAATGAGGAAACTCTCCAGATATCTTCAAGAAAGAGCAGGCAGTGAAACTGCAAATAACAGTGTTTACCTGTACCTACAGTTCCTGTTTCTTCAGGAAATTATTTTTGTATTTGCCCATTCATTTCTTTTGGCAGCAAGTGGAAGACAGGGAATTACTCCTATAGATAGTATTATTAGGCAGACTGATTAAAACCAAGAACCAATCAAAACTTCTTAGAACTGCTCACTGCTCATTTACGGTATGAGCAGCCTGATACTGAGAATAATATTTTCTAATACATGCCTCTCCATAACAGTTGTTAGAAAGCCCATGGAATTTTGGTCCTCGGAATGTTGTTGATGAATCTTGAAAAGACTGTTTAAACACACGTCGGGGCGGGGGGGGGGAAGGAGCCAATTAAGGGGAATATATTGAATCTAGGAATTTGTCAGTGAAGAACCCTGTCAGAAATAATTTCTAATACAACACTTCCCACTTTTTGTGGCTTGACAGCTTACATATTTCTTCATTTTCTTTCCATTTATCCATATAACATTGAAACAGAAAGGGGAACTGACTGACTACAGACAGAAGACAGTGAAGCTATTTGCACAAAAGCTACTCTGAGGGACATAAATGGAAAGCAGAGATTCCTTCATCATCTTTCAGTACTAATCATCTCAGTTACTTTTAACAAAAGGAGAGCAAGATTAACTGGCAGGAGATTAGAAATGATTCTTTAATATATGTAACGTATTACGTCCTTTAACATACATATGCATCCAAAAAATATTTTGCTTATTCTATGCCAGCTTATTTATTTTGCTATTTAAAAATAATTTAATATAAACCTTACGTATAAGCCTGCATACAAAAGAAAACCCCCTTTGTGGAAAAAAAAAAAACCAAAAACCCACAGAAAAGTGAGCCAGTAGATGGCATTGTGGCACTTCAAAAGACGTTCCAGAAAATTCCACTTAAAAAATATGCAAGCCTAAGTACTGTGTTTAACCACTTGCTACTTAACCAATGCAATATTTTGCTCCTGCTCAATGCTACACATGCACAACCAAATAAACAAAACCACACGATGTAGCTGCACTGTCATACTAGCCCTGAAACAAATCTCTGCTCTGGTTCCCAAATCCAATTAGCTCTGTATGCTAGATTTACAATCCCAGACTTGAAAAGATGATCCTTATTTGATGACTAAAGTCCCATGAGCCATGGCCATCAAGGGGATACTAGAAAGGATGTGATTAAGTTGCAAAATATTTCCTAAAAAGTAATCATACACAAGATCTTACAACCAATGCAGATGATACTATTTCCTGCCATACAGACATTACTGTGGAATAGATATTACCCCATAAAAATAAATTTCTGGACTATTTCATGAATACTCCTATTTTCTTTCAATTAAACTGCTGGTATGCTCTCACAGCTAGGGATGAGAAGACTGTAGCAACCCACCAGTTTCTTGTGCAACACAGCAGTTCTCCATATTGCTAAAACCATGAAAACTTGAAAACATTTTGCAGAACTCAACGTACAGAAAAACTGAGGAATTTTATGAATTATATTCTATACGCAGGCAAAATTATTTAAACTGAAGTTAGAATTGCAACAACCAGTAGTTTATCTGCATGCTACTTTACAGATAAACCTGGTTTACCTTGACCAGCTCTGAGCAGGGGGTTGGACCAGAGATGATCAGAGACCCCCTTCCAGTCTCAGGTATTCTGTAAGGCTTATATATCAATGCTCCTCATGGTATTAGTCTTTAAGAAAAGGTCTAGTTTCGCTGCGGTATTTTTTTTGTCAGGAATTTCTCAAAGTCCTTGTATCATAACAAAAAAATTTCAAGATAGTGTTAATTGAGTCTGCCTAACTTAAGGGCTCTTGACTAAGTTCAATAGTGCACTCTAAGTGTCCGGTTGCATATATTGATATTTTTTCCATGTCATTTCTAATAGAGCAAACTAAAGCAGTCTAGTCTTCCTGATGGAGAATTTCAACTTCAAGTCTCTATTGCCTGATAGGCTAATGCTTGGGTTAAGAAACAAGCAACTAAAACTTCATCCACAAATTAAAATAATAGCTCAAATATTTTTGCAAATTTAACACGTGCAAAAACACCATGGTCACTTGAACAAAGCTGGTTTTTGTATGTGGAAATTCCCTTTTAATTATAAGTAGCTTTTAAAGACACAGAAGAATACAAGAAAAATGTTTCTTCCATCCCCTTATGAAGTTACGAGCATTACTGTAAATGTTTAAATATTAAAAATGAATGCCTCCTTTCTGGAATGGAGATCATCAGGTTGGACTGGAGCACCCAGAATAGGGGAAACAGGACCTTCCTCTTATCATCACTTCTTTCTAAGTGATCTCATCTGTGGAGGTAGATGACAAGTGTCACAAACCCCAAGGCATTTCAAAGAGAAAAGAATGGCATAAGAGAGAAGAGAACATAAGCACTGTGGTACCAGATCAGTTCAAGGATCCATCTTTTCCAGTATGCTGTCCCCACCACCGGCCACTAGTACTTCCTCAGGGAAAGGGAGCATGAGTATGACACACACGTATACATCCTTCTGCTGGAATGGCTCCTCTGCTTCCAGTGACCGCAAATTTTTGGCAACTTCAGGGCCATGTAGCTACAACCATACCACCATTTTAACAGACTTGATTAATTTCTGACCCCTGTTTGAACTCATCTATCTGCTGGCCTCCCCAGCATGCTGTGGCAATGAGTTCTACCATATAAATGTGTGCTTTGTACTTGTTTTGAACTCTCAAGCTTGATGGCTAATCATTTTGCTTAGACCTTGTGAAACAGTAGAACCAGTAAAAAAAAAGTCATTCTATTTTTATTTTCCTCAGAAATATTTTTCTCTTGGGAGAGCTTTCAAGTGATTAGTTCCTTATGGAAAGATTCCTTCCTTTGTGTACAAATATCCAGGTACCAGGAAGGAGGATAACAGCCTACACCAGAAATACTCAACCAACTGACATCCATGCGGTCAGCAGCAGAGAAAGCAGGACTAGTAACTGACATCATTTCTGAACAGGCTGCGAAAGCACCTTGATACCTGCAAGCGATCCAACAGTAGAAACCGGTTCCAGTAGGAAAAGGTGACCTGCCTGACTGCTCTTACTGTTATTAAGGCAGTCTTTCAGAGCGCCCACCTGCATCTAGTTACCTCACTCTGGTTCAGAAAGTCTGCTGTATTCAAGTGGACATTTGGAATAAATACAGCGTGACCTTGCATGGTGAACTCCAGAGTGTGGTGGCTCACAGGCAAAGGAAAGCATCCTTCACCATCGTATTTATGATGTCTATTTGGTCTTGTATCCTGTAAAGCTCGGTGCTGGGGACTGCCACAGAACCAGCAGGAAGATGATACTGGGTCACCCAATGGTTTTGCCTTCCAGGAATTTCACATGCAACTTAAAATTGTTACAGGCCTGTCTGGCCTGCATTGAACTGTGATTTGCAGGGGACACCACTTATGTGTCAGTGAGGAAAGAAATTTGGTTATTTTCTTGTGTTCATTGGTTACCCTCTGCTATCATGAGAGTGCTTGATGAGGAAGGCAGCCTGACCCACACAAGACAGACACTTTTTGTGGCAAGATTTGGCCATTTTGCCCTTGCAACTGAATCCATGGAACTTGATTTCCTCCCAAACACATCCAAGTGCTTGAACTTTTTGCCCTCTGGCATACTCATAAACGTCGATTCTTCTCGTGCAGCCAGCGCTTCAACAGAATCAGAGTTGGAGCATATGCAAAAGCATTCCTACTCTGATAAAGCCACATGGTATTTTCTCAACCCATTCAGTGGCTCCTGGTGTAGCGGCCACCACTGCTACTAAACAAGTCATGCTGTATCTGGTATTTGTTTGTTTTAGAGAATGGCAATTATAGCTAACCCCAAAGACAAGAGATTTTTTTGAAGATGGCTATTGTTTCAAAATCCACATGGTAAACAATTGGTATAAATTACTTCTGAATTTTTTTAAATGGGCTTGGTGCTGATTCACCAGAGCTGAGGCCATTGTTTAATCCAGCACCAGTCAAACTGAGCAGTCAAAAGGGATTTTCTCAGATACTAAAAAAATGGTGACAACTGTGGTTGTGCCACAGGCTTTCATTGCTCTTCCAGACCAAAATTATAGTCAGAAAAAAACCACCTGCCCTTACTGGCACAGACATAGGGAAGATTTGTGGTAGACTTCATACTAACATAGTCTCTGAAGTTTTCCCCTGTTGTTTCACTGCTTACAGGACTGGTAACTATTTGTGAAAGAGCAACTTTCTAAACCATACCTACCTACAACCATGGAACATCTGGAGCAGGTGGGGAGCTCAGTCTTGCGGTTCCCTTAGGTTGAAGGCTCCCCACTGACAACATCTGTCCAGAAAGAGAAACAGACGGCCAACTTCTCCAGACTTCTCTGCCCACCTGACCTGATGTTCTTCACACCAGTCACTTGGGAAGATTTAAAACAGGCTGATAAAATCCCCTGGGTAAATTAGAGAGTTAATTACGTGACAATACTTCTCGGTCATAAACATTGGGCTTAATCACTGGAGCTCTCTACATACTTGCACTAAAAAAAGCAGACCCATAGAAAATGCATTATCCTCAAGATACTACATTTGCTCATTTGCTGGACAATTCCAGGGTTAATTTAACAACTTCTTGCCATTTCTGAAAGCAGTTTGACAGATTTTTCCAGGCACTCTGACACTGCCTACAGCAAATCTATGTGAGGTGCAATAATATCTACTGCTCACAAGAAAAAGCAAAAGCTCTCAACTCAGCAAGAATTATGTTGCTTAAAAAAATAATAATAAAAAAAAAAAATCTTACAAACTGGTGCAGAGAATCTTCTCTACAAATCAGCATTTACAGACTAATATTTCTCACTTTGTTGCAAGCTCACAATCCAATCAATCATTACATTGAAATGTACCGGCAAGGAAAAAATACAAAGAAGTTGAGTTAGACAATTAGGAATTTCTTTAAACTGCAAGGATGCAAATCAAATTTAACTAATTAGTTAAATTTTTCTAATCTTGATTTTTGAGCATGTATCTTCTTCCCTCTATATAAACTCATTCTTTAACTGCATAATTAGTTATAGGAAAATTCTTTCAAGTGACATTTAAACCATTCTCCTAAGCCTAGTAGGCTTTTATGGTTATATGGTCTGCATTTGTGCTGGTAGTAACTTCTGAAGCTGCCAATTCACATTTACAGAAGAGTAAAGACATTAAGTTCTCACAAGTTCCTACAGATACCCAGCAACCACCTACAGGAGAAAATCAAATTAATGGCTTCTCTGGAGGAAAGGCTACAGCTTAAGTGCAAGTCTCTCTGTTTAGCCACCAGAGAATCAATTTGGGGGAGGGAAGTTGGAAATGTTTCAACTACAGGGTATACAAGACCTTTTAAGTGATGAGAGAACCACGATGAATAAGCCACGAGACCCAACAACACAGAAAAGCAGATTTCCTAAATTTACATGTCCACAAACTGTCTTTTTAAAGTCCAGACAGGACAGACCAGCAATCTATCACAAAATAAGGGAGGGTGTATTCGGAGTCACTGCCGACTTCCAGGTGTTCCTCCTGCAGTGGCTAGGTACCTCATCACCTACCTTTCATTACTGGCCCCCACTTCCAGTGCCAGCTAAAACTGCCTTCTGCTGAATGCAGGGTAAAAGCCACGCAATGCGACTGTTGCAAACTGCGGTCACTCCTTTCCTGCAAAGTCACACTCTAGCTTGTCCCACGGGGTGGCAAATACCTGCCCACCTCTCTCGTTTGGATACAAACCCTCTAACATGTATAAATTGGAAGCACTCACCGAAAGAACTTGTATTTCAGCATTACTTTCTCCCAGCTGATGTTAAGGGACATAAACTCAATTTTTTTCAGTCACAGAGGGAAATGTTGAATTCTTAAAGGATATTGTAAGAGACAGACTAAAACTTGCCCTAATTAGTACAGCCTGCCTGAGTCAATATGCAAGTGTTACGAAACTTCCCATGCAAACTGAGGAAGTTAATCTTAGAAACAGAAATTATAAATACTGTGCTTTCAACAAAAAATACTTTTCCTCTGAACTTCTGATTAGGCAATAATAATGTATTAATAGTTTTAGGGAGAAACTTTCTCAGGAAATATAGTGATAACACATTTATCATTTTCTGTGGCTTAGATGTTATTTGACATAATTTCTCCTTGGGTCTCCCCTTCCTACCACCTAGGTAAACTCTGATGCCTTAGTTCTGCAGTGATGCCAAGTTTCCTTTCATTACGCAGGCTATGAAGAACTACGGAACAACTCCTTAAGTTGTGGTCTAGTTAAAAAAGCACAGAGCAAAATAGTCTGAGCAGATGCAATGTTTGGCTTGGCTCGTGTTACATTAATAAGTTTTCTACTTTATGTTTTTATACCTGAATAGGGAATGAATGTTTTCTCAGTCTTTGTCTTGCTCTACTTTCCTTAAAAAAAAGATGCAGCCCCTGCACACGACACAGCCCTGAAGTAACCCTGCCAAAGAGGTATCACTCTTACATAAAAGGATCTTGAGCAGTTCATTCTTGCAAGAATCTGGCCCAGGAGGAAAGCAAAGTCGTGTCACTCTGGATCTGACAGCGGATCCTAGGTTCTTGAGTATGGGTTTCTAAGGCTAAAGTCAGTCAAATGCATAGAATAAGATGATGGCATTCAACAGCGTCCAGTGTCCCACCTGCAGTCACTAGTTTCCTGGTAAGGGAACTGGGGAAAGGGAAGCTATTTCCTAACTTGATAGCAAACTATCACTTACAGGTCTGTTCAGTAACACCCTTTGAGAAGGCCAGAAGCAGGTACTAGTAGGCCACAGCTAATGTAAACAAATAAAACAAAACCAAACCCAAATATTAGTCAATGTCAGACAAGAAGAAACCATCTTTTGGAGGATAAAAAGATACTGGCAAAAATTAGCAATAAATTAGAAATGATCCATTATTTTCATAAAAGGCAAGAGGTTTCCATTTATTTCAAAACACAGTAAGACCCCTTGAAGTCAGGAACCATTTACTACTAAGGTAAATGATGGGAAAGAAAACGCTACATATAAGTGCCCAGAATTTTAACACACTGCATTTGCTTTTATATCCATAAAGGACCATCTCTACACTGTTAAACACTGAGAACATCATTTTTTACTGAATGTGTTTTGCTTCTGCTGTAAAAATGTAAGAAGGAAAAAAGTCCCTGGCATAGAGATTTGGTCTCTTTGTGCCAATAATGCTAGTCAATATTAGCATGTAAGTTTTTAATGATTCACTATACTGTTTGATTATCCACTCCCCAAAACCACCTTAATTAGCAGAAATATTGATTTTACAATGTTCAGTCCTACAAGCTTAAGAAATATGAGCCAATAAACTTAGTCCTGAATAATAAAAAATTAAACTGATATAGTAATAAAATTGTAACAAAGGGAAAATGTCCTCCTGCATCTAAATTGAGTTGCAGCAGATAACATTTTGAATAATTTTAGTTTGAATCCTGCTGAGGCAATCATTTATGGAGTGCTGCCTTGCCAAGCAAGTCACCAAGTGCTCCTTGAGAGGATGTGATTGTACTGTTGCCACAAGGTACTGTCTGATTCAAAATATTCTCCCTAAAGTATAATAGAGTCATAGCACAAAGCAAACGGTGCCAAAGGTCTAGCTGACAAGCTTTTCCTATCAAGGAGGAAAGCTACCTGGTCCAAATTCAGTTTTTAAAAAGAATGATGGAAAGTTAGTGCTTTTTCATTCAGCATACAAAAAACATCCTGTCAACAATTTTTTCCAGATTTCTATCTAATAAAAATAAACTTTCTCCTTCTCTTTTATGTGAATAGGAAATTCTGAACATCTTTTTAGTCTTAGAAACCATAGCATAGTTACAGTTAATGGACATATGTTTAAAATAGCAAAAAGAACTCCACTCTTCATAACATTAACAGATAGACTAAAGTCTGAAGGGACAAGCATAATATGTCAATGTTACTTTCTCTTTTAAAGCAGCCACAGTATTGCCAGTAATTCCCGAGATAAAGCTGTAACTATTTAAGCTATAGAACCTTCACTTCTTTTAAATTCTACGTTTGCATGAGTGTATTTAAAATAAAATGTTAGCTACCTTCTATGATAAAAGATTAAACACTCTCATTAAATGCCCAGAACGATCATTTAATCTTCCACTTCATGTTTTTGTAAAAAAATAGACACATCCCCCCAAACACCCCCCCTTCCTCATTTGTTTAAAGGACCAACCTACATCACTAGGTCAGCACTCATAGAAAAGGAGGGAGCAAATGGTTTTTAAGTAAAAAGAACACATTTTAATCCATTCTTCCTTGAAAGTAAATGTATCTTTCAGGAGAGATAAAAAGCATGTCTTAGCTGTAAGTAAGTCCTTATGTAAAGAACTAAAGTAAATAACTAAATCCTAGCTAATATTTGACAGTTGCTGCCTTATGGAAACACTGAGGTCTGCAAGGACAGTGGCAGAATGATTAAATGGTAAAACAGTATGTCAGCTGTTGAAGAGATTAAAAACCAACAGCCTGTATAACAGCAACAACAAAAAAGATCAACAGGACAACAGCATGCGGTGGCATCAGCATTACCAGTAACGTGTGCGTAAAAGGGGCTTTAGCCCCTATTTCAGCATCTAAGCCAGTACCTCAATTCTCAAGCATCCTGAGGTGTGGAAGGCAGCGAGACCTGCTAAGGTTCAGCCCATTTAAGAACTTATGTTTGTCTAAACATCAACTTGGGAACTTTTTTTTCCCCCTTTTCTTTTTAAAGAGATTTTTGGCACCACTGGTGTTAGCAGCCAGTTCTGAACGTCGGGTGCCGGAGCATGCCCCCTCCCCGCTGCTGGAGAGCAGCAGCCCCGGGGCACCGCTGCTGCGAGGGAGCCCATGCGGAGCAGCCCCACGCTGGCTGCTCCCCGATGCTAAGGGTTAGCAGATGGCACTGCGGGTGCCTTGACACGTCCATACCGCTTGTTATGAGTCATATACACAATGCAACACAGCCGGGACTCTCAAACGGTACCTCAGGCAGAGCGTACACTGGCACATTTCCTTCCCACTTGCAAGAACTGAGACTCCAGATCTTGACTCCTTTGCTTCTCCAGAAAAATGCATCACAAACACAGTCACAACCAACTAGTGGGGCAGGCTACGGAAGGTATTAAAACCCTCCTACAGCTGCGTATGTAAAAGAGATGCTCTAGGCAAGTTTTCTTATGGCTGCCCATAAGAAATGGGCTATCCCTTCAGTTCCACCTATGTCAGAACAGCTGTTCTAAGTCCCAGTGCAAAAGGTAAACTGGGGGCATTGCCAGTATAAGCACAACCCTGAGCAAACCTACCCTAAAAGACATGTAATGAAGAGTTGTATGGACTGTCAGCATCAGTCAAGAGTTGATACACGCTGAGCCTCTCCCCATTGTCAACAACGGGCAACTGTGAGAATGGCAGCCAGAGGGCAGCTAATTTGGGGAGTTTCTGGGTGATGGCTCCAGGCTAGATGAGGAACACAACTACAGTCACCCTGCCCGCTTCCTACAGATGGTGGCTAGTGCTGGGTTGCAAGCAAGCAGCGCTGTAGCAGCTCAAGCTTTCAACAAGCTGTTTCAAAGCCTTCCTTCAGATTGTTTTAGCTTTAGGTATGTTTTTGTTTTCCTTTCATTGACTTTATTGAGAAGATTAATGATGAAAACCAGATCTATTGGAACTTGCTTCTGTATGTGGATGGTACCTTCAAAGTTCATCTAGGACCCAGCAATAGAGTCTTTAAGGCGGCTAATAAACCTCCTAAATGCTTTATTTGAATGTATGCAGCATGCTGCTTGTACTGATCTTTAGCTATTTACCAGAAAAACCTTGACTTATGTTCCTTAATTAGTAGAATTTACTGAGAAATTAATACACAGGACAGGTAGATGCATGGACTTAATTAATAACGCGGCAAATAATGCAAACAGAAATAAAATATTATCTACTTAAAAATAATTAGGTAAATAGATTCCTATAGAGAAAGCAGTTTTCAGGTCATAATCAGTGCAATTGTAACAACTGAAATGGACTGGGTACTGATTTCTACTTGTTACTACAGCTTCCAATTCTCACTTTTTTTAGTGTTTTATATTAAACATTGTGTAGCATTTTCAGCACTGCAAACTTTTTTCTTAAATCAGTAATTTGGAAAAATACATTCAGTTCTGTTACAGCACTTTTCATCATAGGTAATTCAAAACATTTTGCCAAATGGATCAGTTAAATTTCACAAGTTTGCTGTGATGTAATGCAGTAACACCAACTTTTTTAATCCCTACCTGGTTAAACTTTCTGGTGGAAAACTTGAGTATTTGCATGTAAACAAAAAATTATTTTTCAGCTGTCAGGTCCACTTGACATTGAGAAGAATGTTGTCAGCACTCACAAGCTACTTTTAGTTCCTGCTGATCGGATCCATGCTGCTGTCTCTGAGTCAGGATACACAGGATAAACTGATAAAATTTGAGAAATCAGAGGACCATTACCAATTATAACTTTCATCCTTACAGATTTTTCTGTTGACGTAAGTTCCTGATCCAAAGAGAGCAAGAGAACAAGGCAAAGGCTGATAATTTCTAATATGGATGATGATTTACAACTGAACAATTGAAGACAGTGATCTGGTCAGGTCACTACTCCGTTATCATTGTCCTGCTACTGAACATTGTAAGAAGATGGGTATACTTACGAGACCTTTTAAGAATGCCAGCAAGAAGCTTCCTAAACAGTATTTTCTTGCAGCTGCAGAGCAACTTAGAAATATTCTTTTGTAGTACAACTATGACTGCAATAACATGAATACAAAGGCCTTGCAAAAGCAAGCACCAAGTAAAAATGACTAGTGGTGTCTGCAGGAAGGAAACAGCTTAGACGTGGACTTTCCAGGCACACAGTCCTGTCAGATCTCCTCTTCCAACCATGAAAGAAGTTAAAATATGCAAAACAAAACTAACTTCTCCAGATTTGTCTCAAGACTTCAAGCGTGGCTGCTGAGTTACACACCTACACTGGCAGCTAAGACTTCCCAAATTTTGAAAACTTCCAGTTCCTGTAGAAAACGAGGCGTGGATGAATAACGCCAAATGCTGTGCATGTATGAGGAGATTACATACCTCACCAATTTCTCCAAACTGCAGCTATTAAAGGATGATATATTGTGGACAGGAAATGGGGAAATGACTGCATTTGTTATTAGAAATCCCTGGCTTCTCAAAGTATGTGTTGTTCCATATGGTATTATCCCAGGTGAGTAGGTTAGGTATCTAATGACTAGATTTTCTTTCAAGCTCAAGTTCTTAGGCATGAGACTGATAGTTCAAAAACAGAACTTAGAGCCAAGTGGAAACATTGCCATTATTTGTCATTAAAAAAAAATATCCATTTCTCTCAGTTATAATGTACTGATACAACCTTCCAGTAGTCTCTCAGGTTGCAAGAGACAAAAGAAAAGTGAATACACTTTTACACTTACTTTCCCCACAATCTTCGGTGTTCGAGTGTGTACCCCAACACATTGATCCATGTCAGGAATGTAACCAAGAGGCAGTAGAAGAAACCTCTGCTGCCTCGGCTAGTTCTCGCGGTGCCAACTCACTGCATGGCTCAAGCGGCTCAAATGGGTCCCCTGTCGTTAATCTTCTGGTATCATGAAAAATACGCTGGAGGACAAGGACATGTAACATGTTCTATGCTCCTGGTCTACAGATTCATTTTGTGCTTTGCTGTTATCCAGCATCAATCCAAATTACAATAAAGTGGACATACAGTTATTAATTCATAAAATTCAAAACTAACAACATGCAAACATTTATTAAAGACACAGATGTGGAGATAAAAGAAAAACCACAATTAACCTGTCTCCACTGAGGCAGGTTATATCAAAGATCTCTCTCTCTCTTCCTCCTTCATCTCACCTTTTCCTTTCCTTACAAGATGGCAGACAGGTTTCCAGCCTTTGTCCATGTCCCTCCTTCCTGACAAAGTACTTTAGTTATTACAACTGGTTCATGAATAGGAACACTTCACTCGCTCCAACTCTGTGCAATGAATGATATCCAATCTCTCTCTCTTCAGCAAAGCATAACTTAATATATTAACTTCTAACTTTTATATTGTGTGTCAAATGCATGACAAATGTTGGTGCCCTGAAATCTAGCAGCATTTTATTATATAAAACTAAACAAAATTCACCCTGTAGAATACTAGTATTTCATGCCAAATATATTAAGAATAATGTCATATTGATGAATACACTAATCTTCTTAACCTTTGTAAAGGAAATGCAAGGGTTCTGACTCCATTAGGTCCCCTCACCTTACTGACCTTCCTCGATAGCCAAGAGACTGTGGCTGCAGAAAGTACAAATATCTGTACAGGTTCTTCTCTACCCACATAAACTAAGATGCAAAATAGAATCACCAATCTACTTCTCATATGTTAATTAACTGAGTAACTTAAACCAGGTTACATTTAATAGGTGATTTTTAACACACAGCTCAAATTCCCTAGGTTATTTTCCTGCTGTATTTTCTGAGTAAGCATAAAGTGGCCTTGAAATAAAAAACCCAACCAACACGCAACAAAGCAATAAAACACAGAACCATGCAGCATATCTGATAAAAGAATTCTAATTCAGCATGGAAGGAAAAGCAAGGAACAATCAAACAACTTGATTTCATTTTAGAAAAACCAAATTCACAAGTTAGAGCACAACTTGGGAAGGTCTAAATCAACATTTTCTGCAGCAGAAAATATTGCCTAAGCTCTTTTAGAACTTGCTTGCGTGCCAGAGCAAATATTTTCATTTCATTGAACTTGCTAGGCAACTCCCCAACATAAAGTGTATGGTAAAAACACTCTCCAGCAATATCAAGCCTGCAATATTTATTAAAAACATTTGCGATACATGAAAACAAACTCTAATTCTGCACATATTCAAACTATGAACTCCACTTTGTGTATTAAATAGCACAACAGAACCTCATCTAAAACAGGTTTTCATATGGGAGAAGAAGAGGTGGCAGTGAGTGGGTGCTCTTCTATACATTATTGCTACGATTTGACCTTCTGAGCCACCACTGACTAAAATTAGCATGCTTCATTTCGTGCTTGTTTGGATGCACACTGTACTATGTTCCATTGCTCTACAGTAGAACTAGCAGCAGGATTTAGAAGCATTATAAGATATTTTCTTGTGAGAAAATAAAGGGCATATTAGGACATAAGCTATGATTATGTCTGTACTTTTCTCTCTGATATACCTAACATCGTGCAGGCCTAAATGACTACACCTTTCCATCTGCACCACCAAAAATTAGGATATATGTTTACCTACTGCTGTAGCCTCTAAATAATAGAAATGTTAGTGTGGAAGAGGATCTGTTGTTGTGATTTTATACAGGACAGCTTATATAATAATACTATTACGTTCCAGGTCCCACTAGTTTGGAATACCCAGTCAATTTAGAAAAAAAATTGTTCTTGCATAAGAGTTATGATTCTTTAAGATCCATCAAGCTAACATCCTGTTCTTTTCTGACTCTGTGGTTGACCCTGTTCTGCTGAGTAGAGGTAACAGGGAGCTTTTATATGACTGAACAAAGAATTATTATCATCCAGTTTCACAACATGGTTGAATATAATGTCCCATGGTATTTATTTAAGCAAGAAATACCTTACTGAAATGAACTAAATTCATAATGACTGCTGTTGCTTTAGTTTGCTGATAGTGCATTTCACCCATTCTTGAGAGATATGTAAATGAAGTGGGAGGATTTCTGCCATATACAAACCCAGAAGCAACATTTATTAGCATTAACAATGGAAGACAGCATAAAACATGCCTGCCTTTTGGAGGCCGATTTCTAGGATTTTTGGTACTGAGCCTTTGTATCGTATACAAAATTAATAGCAAAATAGCTATTACTGTCTTCATGGTTAGAGCCTGGTTCTTACAAAGACAAAAAGCTTATTTATGTGGATTGTTATTTGCTGGGCTCTGAACCACATTCACAGTTGAAACCCATCTTGGCAAAAGTGCTGTGACTTTCATTCTTGTCCTTGAAAGGATCACACAAGAAATGTACATAGACCAGTTGTTGAACACTTGACATTTCTGACCAAGAATTACAAGTAGGAAAGAAAGAAAGGACAAGACCCTAGTCACCATTGTCTTAATACTTCAGAAGAAGAAATTTTAAAGACAGAAAGATCAAGTACCTTACATTTTTAAAAATGATCCACTGGAGTTTGGGGTCATCTTATAGTTTGACAAGCTTTTCCATAAAACCCCAAAACCCCTAACCAAGCAACAAATCTCCACCGGTTCCTGCTTTGTTTTTCACCTTCTTTTATAATGGCATCCAGCTATCAGATTGTAAATCCTGTACCACCACAAAAATAGCAATGCTCTTCGTAGTGGTTTTTATTGCCCTTTGGACTGAAACTGTCCTGGAGGAAAAGGAAAAGGGAATTCACTATTGTACTTTCCTACTGGCCAATTTATGTGCTTTATTTACAGTTTACAGAAATAGCTTGTCCATTTTTGGGTTTCACAGCAGATATTGGAAACTGAGTAACAGCTGGGAATTGATCAGATAAGTATTGGAAAATGAGGACTAGGTGATACAGGTTGGATCAGATGTAGAATATGCAGAACAGACCTTCACATTAGACTATATTCACAGCCATAAGCTAGCAGAAGATATTTAGAAAGATGAAACTAGAACAATGGGAGTAGAAAAAAATGTACTGACATAACACCTGGACTTAAATAACTTGTGATAGAAGATTATGAAGTGACCTGCAGAAGGTCCCAAAGACAAGGAAGAAAAAATACTGTGGGAACTGTGATATTGTCTCTGGGCAACATGATGGTACTAATTGCTTCATCTTTAAGAAGCTGTATTCTGGGGTGAAGGGGGAAAGAAATAGTATGGTTGTTTTTTGTTTACCATTTCTATGCCACTTGAAATATTTTGCAAGGATCCACTGGAAAATTTCCCCTTAATTATGTGAATATTAACTTGTGAACTATAAAGAGTTGGAAGAGTATGTATAGAAAAAATGAAAAACACATAAATGCTACTGGAAGAATTATAGGGAATCACAGAAAGTAGGATGCTATCAATTATCACTGACTCCTCATATGTTTGTTTACACATCTCTCCAGCTATGACAAAGACATTCAGTTCGCTACAATCCAAGCAGCTTCAGAAAGCTGGGCATTTGGTACAGGCGTGGTAGCCAATGCACTCAGTCCTACAAGACTCTGCAGCTAAAGAGAGCCGGTAGGTGCGCACACTGCATACTGGACTGAACAGAGAAAGACAGAGTCAGAGCCCGGAGGGAGTTCAGCTGCATCCCTGAACAAGCTTCACAAGTCCTGGGGGTTTATTGGCCCACCCAGCATCCCTGGTTTTGACAAAATGTGCTGCTGGTTGCATGACATGAGTCACGCCTGAACCACCTGAAAGTGCTATGGAGTTCAAAAAGACAGGCTCTCCACCCCTGCTCCTCCAAAAGTTTATTGCTTAGTCTAGAGTGTTTACAGTGGAAATTGGCTGCACAACCTGTTTTTCTCTTGTTTTGACTACCCAGAAAATGTGGACACTGCTAGTGAAATGAAATTATAAACTATTTATTTACAGGTGGACCAATGTACAAAACTTTCACTTGCGAATACTGAAACACAGATACTTAGGAGAGGGTAGTGGAAAGGAGAGTACTTCGCAAATTGACAAGTGAATCAATATAAAAAACTACAAGTACCATTTTAAGCTCTTAACATACAATGTAAATCCCTTATCCAGAACCAAATTAAAGTAAAAAGAGTTGCTGGACAATGATGTACAGAATCTGCTAGAATTTGACACTCCCAAAACAGCAACGTTGCAGTTACTGATGGCCAGTGCATACCTGTAAAGCATCAGCTTCAATAGTGCACAAAAGGCAGCAACTTAAACAAAACATTGAAGCATCTCCCATGGATCTGCTCTTTAAAAAGATTTAAAGCCACTGATTTGCAAATGCAACACAGTTGTTTTAACTATGGGAAAAAAAGCTAAGGCTTGTTTGAAGCTTGTACTAGTTAGCCAATAGGAATCTAATTCCCCAGGTTGATTTGAATATATATATTTTTTGCAAGGGCAACATAACTGTAGTAAAAAATTGCTTCATACCAGAGAATGAACCTATACATTTCTGAAAAATGACTAACTGTAAAACAGTCTCATTATAAGTGCATTCCTCCACAGTGATAATGACACTTTCCAAAGAGCATGTGTAAGGCATCCAGGCCAAACTGGTGATGATGCTTTCCAAAACATCTAAAAATATTAAAAGTTTGCCACTTGCTGAGATAAATGACACTAAGTGAAAGAAACAACAGATCTTTTCAGGTATGATCATGTTGAAATTCAGATGCTCATCTCTCAACACATTGCTTACTTAAAATTCCTAAGAATCAACATGCAAGTGTCCTTTGGAGCATTGTAAAAATTCAAAAATTGCGTTTCAGCTTCAGTCTGCCTTTACTACCAACAAACACTACTCAAACTCCTGAGACTATTCCAGGAAACTGCCTACTCAAATTTGCAGCCATTAGAAACAGACTGAAATTCACACCAAATACGAGTAAGCCTTTGACTGAAACTCAGCACGTATTTTACACAAGGCCTATACAGAGGCATTAACATACAGATCTTTCCAGGAGCTCTTGTTCTTCTTTCTCCTAGCATGCTCTTTATAAAACAAGAAACACACAATGAATTCATCCAAACTGAGGAAAACCACAGCATTTCTGTCCTAGGAGGTACAAGGCACAGCATCAGCTCAGTTTATTTCTAGTTACCAAGGTCTCATCACACAGCCGCTGGTGCAGAAACCTGCCAGATATAATATATAAATGGAGCTGCAGCTGCATGGCCAAGATTCCAGTGCACTCATCATGTGCAAAAATAACAGCAGTACAGCTTAGCAGGAAAAGCACATGTGGAGACAACATTTTATAGGACAAATAAGAAGAGTTAACAGTGGTGGTTTAGCCCTACTAAACCTTGATTCAAGGACCTGTATATTCATTATTATAAAGGATGTACTTTTCAGGAAGAGTCTTGTTCTACAGACTTAGTGGGGGAAAAGGTGGAAGTTAAATCCTGTTCTCGCTGAATACGTTAGCAAAATTCCCATGTGTTTTAGGTGGGATCAAACTTTGTTTATGGGATAATTTTTAAATTTGGTTGTATGATTTTTTTATTAAATTTGAGATATAAAAGAATTTTAAAAAGAGATAATTCAAACTATTCCTAAATTTTCTAGAAACAGAAGCTGCTTCAGCTCAAGATAAACTGTCTGCCTCAGCAAGCTCAAAAGTATCCATGTATCCAGAAAATAAATTTAATTGGAAGGACCGAATTCACATGGAAATTTTCAGATTTATAAGCTTACCTATTCACATCTGTTACATCTTTGCCACTGAAGAACGAGGAAATACACCTATAAACCAAATAGAAAACACCAAACTGTACCAATAAAAAGGTGTTTTAAGAGCAAGAGAGGGGCTTGTAAATGGTAGATGAATCAATAAGACTGCGGTTCTTCATGGAGACTAAAGATCAGTAAATGACCCTGTATTATTCTAGTGATGCTTGTAAAGGATTTTGTTAGTATTCCAGAGAAGATGCGATTACTGGGCCCATCAGTGCTGTGCCAACTTTGTCACACACTGTGATAAAGCCATGCTTTTTAACTCTGCAGCCAAAAAAGTTGAAAGATTTTTGCCTTGTTTCTTGCAGTAATGCAAGAAGCACTCAGCACCCATGATGAAACATTGGCTAATCATATGCACTGTGCTCTAAAAACAGTCTTGATCAAAGCATTGTACAGCTGAGTCCTCCTAAGTTCTGCAGAAAGTTTCAAAGGTTCACTTCCTAAGAAATGCTGCATTTAAGCTGGTTGTGTGTTACAACATGTCATGGTAAGTAGGTCACATTTTGATCTTCTGATTTACCATATAAAAACTGTCACCATCTTTTACTGTCAGCATGAAAACAACATGCCACTTTTGTGAAAACTCTGTAAGACTGATAAGACTGAATTTTGGCAATGGTGGACAGAAAACAACAGCCATGCTACTGCTTGCTTACTGTGCTGAGCTGACAGAAGTAAAACAGAAGCCACTGAGAGAATCTGCATCTTCTTTACTTTCAATAAATCCATTTCATGGCTGCAGAGAAACACGTCTGCACTTGGCAAGGGCTTCACTTAAAAACGAAAATAGAAGTATCATTGTTTTAGTGGACATTACAGAAATGTAACTTCCCAAGTGAATCTGACACATTAATAACACCTCTTTAACCACTGTCTAATGATTTTTGCAGACGTGAAATGGAATATTTTACTAGTATTTTCAGCAGTCTGTGCTGCTTTTTCTTTTAGTTCAGGTTTGCCAAAACTGTAATGAAAGTCCTGTGCTTTACGCCATCACATGCTTCTTAATATCAATACGCCAATTAGACGTATCACTGGTGTCACAGGTACTAACTGCTGAACTCTCACACTGGCAGAAGCACAATTCACTTGTGTATATAGCTAGAGCCTGCTAATTATTAAGCCATCCTCCTATTATACATTAAGGTTTCTCTCAGCAATAAAGGCAATTCAGAAGGAAGCTTGCTGAGAAGTTATAACGTGACGATAGGACCCAGAAGGCCATCGCTAATTCCTTGTTCGACCACACGCTGTTGTCGCTGTGGACAAGTAAGTCTTGTGGAGTGCGTCTACACTTTTTTGTTTTACTTTGTACGCGGAGTGCACTTGTAACGTGAATTTCTTCATCCTCCTTGCTTTGCTCCATGCATCTCGGAATGCATGGGCTGGATTCTGCTCTGACTAAACCGCCTGGGAGATCTTCTCCAGAACCACGTCAAGTGTGCTCCAGCAGTAACTGAGCATTAAGACATCGGGCTAGACAAGAGCTAGTCCACAGTAAAAACCAAAACCCAAAGCATATACAATGCAGACATCAGGTTCTTGACACAAAGTATTTTCCTTTACTGATACGTTTCTACAGATCTGCTCTATGCATTAATGCAGACATTGTGTCAATTTTTTCAGCTCCCCAGATAGACTGTACCTTTTGGGGATGGTGATGTTTGAGCCCACACCTATTTGGTGGTCAAACTGCTTGTACCAACTTCAGCAGGTCCTTCCATCACGACCTGTTATTCCTCAGTTATTATGATAAATACTTGCATGGGCATGTGGTGAGCAAGATAACTAACTTTCTAACAAACACTAAAAAAATAAACTGGTGATTGAATGACGCCTTTCATCTTCCACGACGACAAACAAGTTACTTTCAGCTGGATCAACTTTGTTGATCTAGATCACTGGTTTGGCTTCACAAATTGAGACACTATCACAAAAAAGGTGAGGAGCTGCTTATTTTGACACTGAAAACATGTCAACCAAACTATGGCCTGCAGCACAGATGTAAAAGTGCCACAAAACCTTCCAAAACAACAGGAAAGTTAATTTGTAATATTTACAATATTTAATCTATTCACAATAGAGACTACTCTAATTACTAGCACGAAAAGCAGGGGCACAGTATACAACCTGCAAGTTCAGAGTGAAAAGCAAGAGTTCAACCACTAATGCTTTCGGAAAGATTCACAAAACCTTGTAAAGGCCTCTCTTTAGACAGGTCCTTGTGGCTGAAAATTATTATTCTCTATTAATATGTAACCTGCTGTCCACTCTTGTTCTACTTAGTGATCTCATCAGTTGGGTAAAATGAATAGCATGTAAACTAAATACGGGAAAAATTAAAAAGCAAACATCTTTCTGCAGATAAGTAGTATTATCTGAGGTGGTGCACCCAGATTTATTTACATACATAATTAGAGAAAGGCTGCTGCAAACTGACAAGTCAAAAGAAGGCTAATTCACAGGTAGCAGCAATGGGATTGACAAATTATTCACTGCAGTAGAAAATGATTACTTAGAAAGAAAATACTTAAAGATATGTATGGAAAATAAAGTGATTTGTTCTTCCCTTTTATGCTATTCCTTTAAGGAATGGCAGCTAAAACCAGAATTAATACATAGAGCTGAAGGGCAATTCTGTACAATCCAACAGTCACACACAAATGGTGTATTTCATTGCTTTGGTAGAGATGTATTTGTGAGCTGCAGCAGTGCTGAGCAAGCCTGCAGTTTTCCTTGCAATTCCCAGGATAAGATGTGTACTTTTTTTTTTCCTGCCTTAGGGCAATCAGTTTCACCACACAAGCTTTGTCACTGAGCACTTTTCCCAAAGCTAATTTACAGGCTGGTTTTCACACGCCCATTCTCAAGAAGCATTTCTACAACAACACATGGCCTGAACAATTTTAAGTACACATCAGAGTGGCTAAGAAGTTCTAACCTTTCAGCTGAGGTACAGCAACTGACTGCACCTGCGCTCCTAGTCTACCACGATGCAAAATGAAGTAAGCTTGCTTAGGTACTAATAGTTTTTATTTGCACTGCAGCAGGCTAGGGATGTACCTGCAGCTGGTTACTGCACCTCAGTTGAGGTAGCAGCAACTTTCAGCAGCAACTTTCACCAAACCTAGCTCAGCTACTCTCCGTTGTCTATACTCTCAAAGCTCTTCCCCAGCCCCACTTCTCATTCAGTACAGCAACAAAGTTTAAATATTTGTAGAGTGTCTTCTGTAACTAATTAAGCTAAAACTACCAAACATGAAGAAAGGAACAATTTATAGTAAGTGAAATGAGGATGCTGGGGAAGGAAGACAACTGGGGAGGAAGGCAAGTGCAAAAACAGAGGAAGACAACTGGCTTCAAAAATTTTCCATTATGGCAGGAAAATATACATCTCTATTAAGTGACATGGTCAAAATTTACAAGTTCAGCAAATATCACTCAAGTAAATCAAGTTAAAGTTCTGTGCCTTCTAGAAGTTTTTCATGTGGAAAAGTTAGACCAAAGCAATAATTTTAGGTTCAGCAGACTGATCTACAGTAACATTCAGCTATTGGCTTGTAAGGGCAGATTAAAAAGAAATTTCACACAGTATTCCAATACCTATGCTAGTAACATTGACAAAAAAGACATTTTGGCAGCATCTGGCACTAAATAAATTGAAGCTGCTGATACATATTTAATACGCAATGTTATGTCCTCTCAAGCTATGGCCCAGCTGAGAACGGTCAGCATGAGAGGAAAATCTGAGTGCTGCAGGAAAGGTTTCCAATGATTTAATACGTGGCATCGCTTATTTAAAGTTACTCCTGGCAGAATTATTACTCAGAAGCGCTGGGGACCATTCGCCTGTTGTTATCTTTAAACCCTGAGAAGCAAAAGCCCTGAAGCTGTCCCCGCTTGTGCGGTCTGGTTGACATTTCTCTGTAGCAGTGCAGTCACTGTGGGCTTCCCCTCCGCCGCCTGACTCTCTGCCACGAAGTGCTTGTAAGTGATAGATCCTCGGGTCTGGGGGCTGCCTAGGTGCTTGCACCGGGAAACCAACCTCCGGTTTCTCCAGAGCGGAACTGCTTATACCAGCACTACTGCTGAAAGATGCTCTTTGTATACCTTTGATTAAGCTCCAGTTGCATCTTTCAGAAGATGAGGAATGTTATTCCACAGCTTTTAAAAATCAGTGGCTGTCATTTGATGTATGTTTTATCCTTTTACTGGCTACCACTGTCACTCAAAAAAAGCAGCCATGCCACTTCCTGCATTTTCTCCTCCCCACTCTGCTGACACCAACATCTGTACAGCTGTTTGGTGAAGTGACTGGGAAAGTGGCCAGGCTAACCACTCTGGTACCTGCCGGCAAAAAACCTGCTTCCTAGCCAGCCTAATCCCCCTTCCCACGTAACACACCAACTACTTATACCCACACAAGGGACCAGGCAGGACTGTGGTTTCCAGAGGCAGTGCCAACTTAGAGCTTTTTTCAACTACAGACTGATGATTGCAGTCTATCCCCATGAAATTCTTCTTTCGTTTGAAACACATATTCTGCATTTTCTTCCCTGAGCTGCTGAGTGACTTGGCTTAATCTTATATCACAGGCACGTCTCAGTGAGGTGGCTAATTGATCTCTAAAGTGTTCAAGATTCTGCTCGAGAGCCAAAAAAATTCTTTGGAATACCTCAATATCAAACGTACTACACAAGATCTCATTTTTACTTGTGTTCAAACTGCAAGAAATAAAAACAATGTGCCAAAGGTAACAGTTTTAAGCTATTGAGAAAGCAATTAAAGCAACAGCCACACTACAAAATAAGTTACTTCTACTACAACTAAGATGCTTTTTAAGGAAAAGAAGTGCAGCAGATCTATACAAAGCATAGCCAGCACGTTTTGCAAACATCAGTAAAGAAAGCAAAATTTGTGCCCTTGGTGACAGCTGTCTGCTTGACAGTAGCAGGAGCCTTTTCATTTTCCAGTATACTGGGTACTACTTTACATCAAAAATATTTATTAGAACAGCAACAGCTATCTTCTATGTCTGTCTTACCTGAGGAAAAGTATATAGAAGCACTACTGTATAACAACATCAGATCCTTGCTGTGCATTTTTGTAGGGGTTTCTTCAGATCGCTACAGGCCATTAACCTTTCACTTCAGGTAAGTAATGAACAATGCAATGACTTTTCCAACAAAGGAAATCAGCTGTGTTACCAATGACAACTTCACTTTTAAATATATGCACCAACCCCCTGTGCATGCACTTGTTATTTATTTTTTTTTTTTAAATCAATTCTGGTATAAAATAAGAAAGGTTCCCTTTGGCTTCACCTTGAGCTGATAATGAACAAACCCCCAGTGAAGCCTATTCCCAAGGAAGTCTTCCTTAATAGCACTGATTAAAAATAAAATGAAGTTTCTATTTAGGAAGCAACATGTATTGCTTCCTGCTTTCCTTCACCAGGTTATCTTGTAATTGGACGAGTGCTAATTGGACACTTCAGCCAAACAATTTAATTTAAAAAGGAAAGAAAGAAAAAAAAAAAAAAAAAGGACTCCGATTTCCCTTGGTTTCTAACAGAGTTAGTGTCATTGACCAACACCAATATGCTGAGCTGTGAAGTCAACATCAGACCTTAATTACACTGGGGGAAAGCACAGGAAAACCCTGGTGGGGTCCTTCTTTTTCATTTTACTTATGTACCAGATTAACATACACCTTCAAGCAGAAACACAAAAGTGTTTCTTAAAGAACCTGCTCTGATTTAACATGTCTTGTACCATGGTAGGATGGGCAGAATAGGTGCAACTACCACAGGCTGAAAATTGTCTCTGTAACATTGGTGTAATTCTGTATCTGTACCAAATAATCAACTATAAAACAGGGTAAAAATTTTTGCCTGACATCAGGGCATATAATTTACAAAGGAGGTGGTAAAACTGACAGATTCAGGCCAGCAAGATAGAAGAAACAGAGACATAATTAAAAAGTAGGTTATTTCTTAGGCAGACACTAATTGGGAAAGACTTGCATCTCTCTGGTTTTTGTTTATATGTAATGGTGGTCAAACCCACATAAATAATACCAGGGAGCTGAAAATCCTAAGCAGTTGGGGGAATGCAGTAACAACCAATACTTATTTCTCCTTTACCACCCTGCTTCATTCTACCTGTTAATTCATTCTTAACCCTTGTGTCCTTAAGTCTTCTCTTCCTTTCATCATTTCTCCTATTAACAAGGCTTCCTCCTCTCCAAAAGCAGCAGCTGTGAACTACTTCCCTTTAATGCTTCATTTCCAAAACGAACTTCCTCCATGAAGCCAGCACGCACCAGCCCGTCTCAGCAGAACATGTAGGAAGGTTGGAGAGGCAGCGGAGAACAAAGGAGAGCTAGGGGAGACTCTGCCTTGCATCTTATAATGCTTCCTCTCCCTTTGTACTTTTTGTATGGCAAAACCACTAAAAAGGATGCACTGAAAAACTGCATCCTACTACTTCCTTCCTTTAATTCCATATACTGGCATTCATAATTAGATTTTGTTTATGAATTTTAAGATGGATTTTATTTCATGTGAATAGGATGATAGCCTTTAATTTTCTACAAAATACTTGTAATATTTTTGTGGCAGCAATATAGAGGTGCATAATGCCTCAATGTATTTTATTAAACTTAGTCATACTTCCTTAATATTCTGCATGCAGAAACTAGAATCCAGCAAACTGCTGATGGGTTGCACTTCTAAATACTGTATTGCCTCAAATACTAACTCAGTAAAAACTAACAAAATCATAATTAGAAGACCCAAGAGATCAGAGAGACTGCTTTTCTAATCTGTTATGGAAAGACAGATTCAGGAGAAATTTCTGGTTCTAGCAGTATAAAATTCACAAGGCCAGAAAGCCCATCTTTTCTTTTTTTCCCATAGAATAAAATACATAATGCCAACATGTAAAAACAATGTTAAAAATGCATAACCAATGACACAAAAGATGACTTGACATTTATCTGCTGAATTAAACAGGGTTTACAGAGCATTCTGTATTTTTAGAACTTCTGTCATATAAATACAATTTAGTTTCAATCACTTCTGTATAAACATGAAAAAAACAGTTCTGACAGCGAACGTCTGGATTCCACATTAATTAGTGCTCTGAAAGACCATTTAATTACAGCAAGAATTAAATACATTAGAATATTTCCCCCAAATTGTTCTGCTTTCTCCCCAGAATTTTCTGCCATGTTCTGTCTTTATATGAGACCCCTTGTTCCCTACTAACATTCAGGAAAGCTCTGCCTGCAAAATAAGATATGAATACAGATTTCTGCTATTCAGACTGCCTTGTAACTATATACCCTGGCTAATTCCCCTCCCCAACTCCTTCAAAGTGGTTTTCAGGAGAAAATTATAGAAACATGATAATGTCCAAATATTTGCATAAGGAAGATTTTGAAGATTCCTCCAATTTCCTTCTTCTGTATGTTCAATTCATCATCTTACAACCCACCATGAAGATGCTGACTGGGCTACCCTCAGCTATAACAGTAGCTTGAACACATCCTAGTTTCCCCCAAAAGTTTAAACAGCGAGTGATCCCACAGACCTCTGGACACTGATGTAAACTTTCAACAACAAAGGACCAAAGGAGACCCAGCCACAAATGGCAGGCTTTAGCAATATACTTTCAGGGGATTAAAGAAAAATAAATACACCGTAACAGGTATATTAGCTAGTCCTGTTGTTTACCTATGTGTTTGGAAAAGAAAGTATCCTGCCCAGCCTTTTTTTGTTGTTTAGATTAAAAAAACACCGGAAGTCACCTACAAAAATATAGAAAGGGAATCGGAGGGAAAACTATAGACTTACACTTTTTAGTCATTTTGTAGTAACTGAATTACTTCACCATCACAAGCAAAGTCTAGCACCAAACTTACAGGTGGTACCTTTTTTTATAATTCTAATTTTCAATCTAATTTTTTTGCTAGTGTCATGGTAACATCAACTAATACAATGTAATCTCATACTAAAGATAATGAAAAGTAAGTCAAGCTTTTATAAATCAATTGTTTTTTGCATGAACTTTGTTTTAGCAGTAAACAATCTCAAAAAAGAAGAAAAACCTCTTTATAACCTGGCATGTCTTTAACAAAAGGGATTGCTCTGCTTGGGAATTTAAAAAAAAAAAAGTACAGATAATTACTGACTACTGTCCCTATTAGTATGGATAAATCCCATTAAATGAAACTTTATTGGTTTCTCATTTTACATAACAGTGATGTTAAAAGAATTTGTTGTCATGCAGAAAACAACTGCATCAGGTTGGGTTTTACATTACCCACATTGTCCAGTAACTATTAGATTGAGTCTTTCTCTTATGCTACTTCTCTGCCTAATGCCTTGGTCCTCAGAGATGCCTTTCCAGGCTGAACCCATGAAGCAGTTATACAGCACTGATTGACAGAGTGCTGTTAAACCAGCAGTTTCATTTGTTCAGTGTGTTTTGGTTGGATTGCTCAGCTGTAATGATCCTCTTGACGTAATGCTATCGTTCTTAAAAACCACAATTCACTGCCACAGCAGCACTGCTATGCTAACGTGATGACCATTACTCTGAAGAATTGTCCATTTAATTTACAATCAGAAACAATCATAGATTTCACTGTAGGCTTCTTATAATGCCACACCAGATCTCTGACCTTGTTCCCGTCCAAGTTTGAAGTATATTCTGTTTCAGCCTACAGAAACCTTTTAGCTTTGGTTGCCAAGAGCCACATTACAGCTCCATTAAGAGGCGTTTTCTCAGATATCATTAAGGGTTAATACAACTCTATTGCAGAAGGTAAAGCTGACTTAAAATAGTATGTTTTATTCAGTAGGCTATGATGCATTCAAATTTTTTTCATAATAACAAAAAGAATGGGGTAGACTGGGAGGTTTTATTGAAAACTGCTGTTTACTTCCAGGCACACTATAAAGCAGAACGCCACTGTTACTACATGTAGAAGATGCAGGAGATTCTCTACGCAAAATTGAGATCTAAACACAGTAGATGTAGTGCTAACAATCTGTGAAGTGAAACATGAATGCTCTTGCAGTACTACAAAAACAAATGTACACACGCACACAAATAACCAACTGCAAAAGATACAAATATTTTTGTGGAGAAAGTGACCCTACTTCTATAAAGGTCACTGGGGATATACATGGTGGTGGCAGCAGATAATGCAACAACAATACCTGTGGTGCAATAACTATAACCGGCTTACACACCTATTAAAAACTTGGGTGATATTCAGCTAATAGCTCAGTGTTGCCCATGGTTTCAACGGATGCCAGATAACAGCAATGAACAAGAGATTGGTGAGGCAACACACAGCTCTCCCCATTCTTCAAAGCATCTGCCACCCAAAAGGTGATGCAACAGCCTGGGCATCATTAGGAATACCCACCTGTGTGGACATGACCCATGCGACAGTCATTCTACAGCAGATAATAAACAAAACAAATTTCTCTTATACACGCATCATCACAAGGTGAGCAAGCATTTGTCAGGATTCACTCTTTCAGAGTTATATATAACCTGTGCCATCTTCCCTATTCTACATCAAAGCTTACTGAAAAGGTGTGCAGAACTAGCTAACTTTCTTGTGTATTGGAACAAACAGTTATGCTTTCTGCATGTATGAGGAACAATATTTTTCTTCTTTGCAGAAGTGCAAAAATAGACTCCAAGTGATATTTCAGGGAATTGCCTAATACAAGGGAGGCACCCTTCAAACCCATTTTTAGAAAACAAAAGCATGGTTGTGATTACTTTCCTCACATAGTGAGAATGACATACACTCTTCGTCATTTTCCCCTCTACGTATTTTTTTTGGAATATGACTTTTCGTTCCCAGTTTAGCCTTTAACTAACTGCTTCCTAAGTGACAAATGGCATGCTATGGGGAGAGGAGCTTTACATTAGACAAAAATTCTCAGCCAACTTCACCCTTCCCTGCCTGGCTATATTTACAGCCACACCTTACATTACTGAGTCTTGAACAAGCACAAAGTGCCTGCAGAAATGCTGCTGATTCAGAACTCTTCACCTGCAGTGAGATAGCCTGTTACAACCACTTCAACCAGGGCTAGGTCGCCATGCAAGACATATAGCAGGGTAGCAGCAAACCTCTGTTATAATTCTTGTTAGGGCTTTGGGAATTAACTTTTTTTTTTTAAATTTTATTTAAAAGAACAAGACATTAAAAAGCCAAAAGCTCTTCCCTCACCCACAGGAAAAGACATTCAAATCATATGTAGTGTTATTACTCACTTGAATCAACCATAATGTTCCAATATGTCCTTCCCTAACTGAAATGTCATCTATACTACATACTTCATAACTGAGCATAACAAGTGAGAGGAATTTTTGTCCAGCACTATGGAAAATGTGACCGAGATTAAAAAGTAAGGAATGAAATTCTGACACCCCTTCCTGAGCTGAGCACTGGCAAAATGCTGCAACTTCCAGGGACATTGCTATTCCATCTAAATGCCAGCTTGTAAAGGTATGAGTGATGATGGATATTTCCTCACCAGCTTAAAAGATTCTGGAGTGAGGATGCAATGAGAGGTTTCTGTGACAGAGCAAGTAAAAGTGACATAAAATGCTTCAAGTCTCTGGCAAGAGAGAGAGACAGCAGCCAGATGCCACACCCTCTGAAGGGAGGCATGGGAGTATAACTAGTATTGAACGTAGGGTATGTTATTTTGTCCTTTCTTCCTTCCCATCATAAGCAGCCGTGGTCTACTCTGCTACATGTATCTAGAGCTACAGAGGATTCAGGAAATTAAATATTCTATACTTAATAGTCTGTATTTAATATTCTATATTCTATAACTATTTCTGCTGAATGGATTAACTCCCCTGCACAGTATAAGGCAGCTGAACTCCTGCACAGCACAGATGCTAAATGCTAGCTGCAAACTTGGAACAGAACAACACTGAAGGATGAAGGTTACCTTACCAGCTCTAATACCTGTTGCCATTAGAATTATCAGTATAGTAGTTTATGTTTGACTTTCAGACAATATTAAAAGCCAGGAAATATTTGAGTGGATAACTGAAGTTCTAAATAAGCAAACGAGAAAGCAAAACCACGCAAGGAATTACAAGCCAAAACAAGGCTGAAGATGTTAAGTCTGTACTGAGGATGTAAAGTTTTTACTCTTTCACCTTCTGAGTCTGGCATAATGGAGTCCAACAAGTGCATTTATATGGCTATTTATAAGGTTTAAAAACAAACCAAAATCCACCCTCATAACAAATCATATGGGCACAGTCTTCTATTAATTCCATTACAGTCATATTGTGAAACAAGTTGTCTCTCAAAATGTTAGGAAACAACATTCACACATTACGTGAAATGTGTGATACTTGGCTCTTTGGATTAAGAGATGTAAAATTATTTCAGTTGCATCTACTTATAAATAATTTCTTTGTTTTTAAAAGCATGCATAAGTAATACACTTCATAGAGCTAACATTTAGTTTCTCAGTTGAGAGAACTATCTGAATCAACTGGAAAGTGTAGTCCTTTGAAGGGATGACTAGTTTCACGACATGACTGAAACGTATGCTACAGGTTCTCTAATGAACAGAGGAAAGAGGGTGGACTATGAATTTTTTTTTGTGGACATCACATCTCTAAGAACACCAAGGACTGATAAACAATCTTTTTTTTTTTCAATAACTCGCCCTATGTGCATTTGCAGTGGGCGACCTGAGGAAGTAGTTTATGTGGAAGGGGGATCTTGGAGCTTCCGGGCAAACAGCATCTGTAAGACAAGTTTGCTAAATGTGGCATCACTCACAGACAGCTCTGTGATGCTGTAGAGGTTTGATGCTTGTGATCTGTGGACGAGGAACCAACACGTCCTGTGCACGCTTTGGATACTCCCAGGAAGCAGCCAGGTGATCTTGCCTGTTACAAGCAGCAGAGGAAAGACTCATGCTGGAGCCCAGGGAGGAAGGGAAGAAGTCACTGTAGGCCACAAGTCATGATGCCAGAAGAGGACCACATTTTAAGCACTGACAGAGAAGCGATCTGTGAAATGAAAAAACACTGGGGCAAACTGCTGCAGCTCTAATAGGGCAGGTGAACATGTTGTGCGCTGATGGCACAAGGGGTTGCACTAATGGTAAGTCCAGCAGGACTGACCGACTGAACTGTGAATGCTCTAGCTCCATCTGCACTGGGCATGACAGTTATTCAGCACCAGCTGGCAGGAACAAAGGGGGAGAACAGTGCCAACAGATGGAAGAAAGGAACAAGATCCTGCAGTGTTCATGGTCCTGCTCATCAAGCTGGAAGCCAGCTGGAAGAGTGACAAGATCTCCGGTCCTTGAATTTCCTTATTAGAACTGACTCAGCTTGGGTAAGATCTCAATTTGCCTCAAGGCTTATGAGCCTCATAAGGCAACTTGCAGGGCCATGAAGTCTCAAAGCAAGGCCAGGAAGAAAAAACCCATTCTTGGGATGCATCTCGGCAGACCAAGACTCACTCCAACGTAGGAGGATGCAAGGTCACTTAAGAAAACACCAACCTTGTCATCTTGGTAATCAGCACGAACACGTCTGAGAATGAGCCTGCAGGAGGTACCTCTGGCAAGGGAATGGCATTTGAGCAGAGACCTAATGTCAGATACACAGCAGGAATGAGGAGGAGAGAATTGCTCCTCGACTACAAGAAACGGGTGAAAAGGAATAGAAACTGAAAGATCACAGAAGAAAAATGAAAGCAGAATGAAAACAGGAGTCCCCCTACCCCCAAACCCTAGGTCCAGCCCACAGCACTTGAGGGGAACTCTGATGCCCATCACAGCAATTTTGCTTTGTATAAACTACATCTGTTTATTATTATAGTTACCAATGGGACATTGCTGGGGAATATTTCCCATGGGTGATTGCACTTTTAATAGTACATATAACAGAATATCTAGAATGCCAGGTTTCGTAATGACCACAACAAACATTTTATGTAAAAAAACGAAGAGTAAAAATGCCTGTAACTCTGCTAACACCATCCTGCAAACATCCACACACCACAGGCAACATACCAGTGAGAAAGCTTCAAGCTTGGAATGAAACAACATTGATGGGAGAAAATCAATGGAAAAATATGTCCTCCTCCTTTTTTTCCCCTTCACTGCTTTGGATGTACACATTGTCAGGCCTTTGAGCTTTGTTTAATTATTTTGTGCAAGGGACTGGAATCCTCTAAGTATTTATGTGTGCATGTGAGAGTGTGAACAAAGGGCGAAATGCAGTAGCTACACAAACAAGTTAATAGGACTTTTAAACTACTGAACTGTTCCTCAGCTTCTACTGTTTCAATTTCTCATTCCTTAAAATTCAGTAAATCCAATACCAAACCATTAAGCAATTCTGTATCTGCTTTGATAAACAACATTTGATTAATGATAAGAACGACATGGGATGGTATTACCAAGACGACCCACGTAGTGCAATATATTTTATCCATCTTACTGGAATAAAATATTGTTTTACTGAGAGCAGCACTGTCTAGCAATGGTAGACCCTCAGAGTGGAAATTCGAGGATGCCATTACTGTATTTGTGACCTGTGTGAAGGCTGCATAGATCTGCTGTTTTTTATCTCCCCCAAGTGGTCAAGTGAGTTCGTAAGTCTGCCTTAGGGAAGCACTTCCTCCCCCTCTAGAGCATCTTCTACAGTGTCAGATGAAAAGGCTAGTGGTGGACCAGGAAAACTTTAAAGCTGAACAAAAATTCATTAAGAAGGCAGAAAGCACAGGAAACACCCAGTGTCAAAAGTAACCCAGTTACTCCACATATTCACACATAACCCCTAAATTTAATTCCTAACTCCCTTCCCAGCATACAAGTGACTAAACTACACCTTGAAATAGTACTCATGTTTCACAGTTTACAAGTGGGTTTAATCACCTTGGTACAGATTTACTAATAATTTATAATCCAATTTGTCTTTGAAATAACTAATATTTCAAGCACCTGACATCAGAGGTATCTGAACTCATATAATCTCATTGCAATTAATAGTCTCAAACCATTCAATTGCAATCTATCACTACTTCTCAAACAGCACTGATTACAGTTACTTTCCATTTTTCTTTAATGTCTCTTGTAAATTGTAGTAAATAAGCAGGTAGCCTTCACCCTTTTAGTTATATGTATGTTTAAAAAGTCATGAAAAGGGTATGGAAAAAGAGGAGGAAATCCTCATTGTTATTTTAGCTATACTCTAAATCTGTTACAAACATTAATGTGGCTGCAGGCCAGTTTAGACAGGATATAAACGACTGTCCTCCACTTTGCTCTTTTCTCCAATCATTAAAGTTTACTTAATATTCATGAAAAATACTTTATATCGCTGGAAGCTAAAAGCCTCTCTTTATTCACAGAACAATTACACCTCTGGCTGTATCATAAATTACCTACATTGTCAGGACAACATACTTACAACCTTATCTGGAGGACCAATCCTAGATATGAGAGAAGAGATTTGTTCTCATGCCTAATAATTAGTAAAAATCCTTTGCTGTTTACTTAAGCTCTAAAGAGTGCTTTTTATTTATGGTTGTCAAATATTACCAGGATCACTAGGAAATCTTTCAAAGTCAGATAAAAATTTGAAATAGGGAATTTCCACTGGTGTTTGTGCTTACTGCTCACACACACTGAATTTCCCAAAAGATATATATGCAATTCTGTGATTGATCTTCCCAGAGAAGGTCTAGCCAGAGGCAGCTGGCTTGGGCTGGGAAAAAGCAGTCACCAAACACGCATCTTTCTCATTATGACAGGCAAAGGTGGCATTGAAGGTGATATTAAAACACTTTTCTTGCCTTGTCAAAGCTGGCCCTGCAACTGGGATGAAACATGCACAGCGTTCCACAAACTGAAGTTCAGAAGTACATCTTAACTTCTACTTCCATTGGAAAAACCAAACCCAAACAAGAAAAACCAAGCAGAGTTTTGTAGAAACAACTTCTGAATTACAACTTTGGCTTCGGGTGTAACCTTATGGATCCACTACTGTTTTATGCCTACAACTTTATTTTTGATTTCTTATGGCAAGTGCTGGATTCTACAACAGGTAAGACTTAGGAGCCGTTTTAGTCCAATTCCCACTCTCGCCCTGCAAAAGTTTTCAGAAAAATTCATGATGTTGATTGAAATTCCAGTGTTTATCTATTCCCAAAGCAGTATTTTCTCCCACGAAGTAAGAGCAAGATACTTCCTAGATCCAGTAGGGAATATAGTTAAAACCCATAAATAAAAACATCCCTTTGATTTAGAAAAATTTTAAATATTTTGATCTTAAGAAATAAGGCTAAAACAAATAAGCTTAAAATCTGAAAGCTGACACAGATAGAAATCTCTGCTAAATACTATTTAAATGTCACTTTCTACACCAAAAGTAATCTGTAGCTCATATACCAGAGAGCAGTCAAATGATTACTTTTAAGATGGAACAATGGAAATTACAGGTTTGACAAGCATATACCATGATCAAATTAAACACTGCTTTTCTGCTTTGCACAGTTTACATTTACAGAATTTACTTTTTAAACAATATTGGCATTTGGAATTTGTTTATATCAAAATATGCAACATTATTCCTGCTCAAGTTCCCTAGCTCTTTGTGTGTCTATACAATAACATTCTCCTTAGTTCGTTGTAGTAGTAGTTGTAAATTTTCTTTGTAACCAGTTTCTGTGTAAAAGAATTGAATGCTCAGATAAAAGAACAAAACAAAAAATAAAGTCCTTAACGCACTATTGTTAAGAGTAGCTTTTATTTCCGTAAACTAAATGAGTCACTGATGATGCTTGTTAATATGGTAGTAGAAAATAGTATTAGCACTAGCAATTCAGGACAGGTTTGCAGGGATTTCCAACCTATGTCAATTGTCCTTCCTGGCCTTCAACCTTAAGAAAACCAAATTTGAACAGCAATGGTCAAATACCACCAAAGAGAACAACCACTGGATCTCACTTTGTTCTCATTGCTCATAAGCTGAGTAAGAGCTGCCCTTTGTGTTTGTCCTTTTGTGTACCAGATACACAAAAGAAAGACAGACCTATTTCTTAACCAGCTGCTATGCACTGAAGAGAGGACTTCGTGCCCACCATACAACGAATGTTGGGCCACGGAATTGGCTGCACAAACAGTAAGCTGGGTAAGTGGCTTTTTAATATTATTATATTGCGCATTTCTCCTACATAAGTTTTACAATGTATCCGTATACCCACTGTGTATAACTTAAAAGCTGTGCAATATAATAAAGAAAAATGCCACTTACCTGACTTTCCATAATTTGGTCTACAAGTCTCACTAGTATGCTAAATATTGGGATGTCATAGGAGAGCAAAGAGTCAGTCTTTTGACAACGAAGAATGTCATGTAGCCTAAAAAAAAATTACAAAGGGTTTTTGCTTCTCTAAGGGAAAAAACAGACCATATTAATTTTTCTGTTAAGCCAATCATTTAAGTTTTCCTTCCAATGAAAGAGAAGGTGTTTCTGCCACTTTCTGCCACTCCACATACCATTTCTATATACCTTCAAAAAAGATCCATTAATTTTTCCTAAATGTTTTTCCTAAGCATTAATTCTCCGTTGATAAATATATCTCCAATACATACACCACTTTTTAATCTATTTAAACCATGTTCAGGGCAGGAACAAGGGTAGGGAAGTTGGAGTAATTTCATAGCCAGACACAGAAAATTAGTCAATAACCAAAATAACTGTTTCTAAAACTACAGAAAATTTACTGCAGCTTTGTAACTGTTTAAGTGTTCAATCAGGCTCATATAGTAAGAATAAAAACACCCCTGGATTTAGAGAATGCACCAGGCCTGCAGGTGTCTTGACACAACATAAGTAAAATTAATGAAAACATGACTTATAAAGGGCAGGACAAAAAAAAACCCCCAAACCCTAACAAAAGCAAACAGAACCAAAAAACCTTACCAAATTCCAGAACACTGAAGTGCAGTGTGCTACCAATAAAATTTATACATAAAATTTTGTTTTAAAAAATAAAAATCACTTACCCTTTACATACATACAATACAAAGAGATTTACTGAAATACTGATATATAAAATAATAGTAAGCACTCTAAGATTCTCTTATTGCAACGAAAGCTGAATTTGTGGTAAAAAGTAGGTTCAATTTTCTGCAGAGGTATAACATACTTTACTTGTATTGAATAATCAGGCTAGACAGATACCTAATGCCCAAGTCTACAGCAATCCTTTGATAAGGTGTGAAGAAACCTCGGCTATGGAGGCACAGTTCAGCCACCTTCTGACTGAGGTCAACTGAAAGCCAGCTTCACACATGAGATCAATAAGAAAATGAATAACATTTCTAGCCTGATATTATCTGTGCAGTGGTGATTGTAAGACACTGTCGATTCTTCCAAAATAACAATATCATTTACAATGCTTTAATTTCCTTCTTACTCTCAATATCTCCAATTCAAATAAACAGACCTCTATCATGTAAAATGGGGTTAGTTGTTTTTTGGGGCAGACTATAGCAATATATTTTCCTGTGACATTACATAGTATTCCAGTTAACGTTTCTCAACTCCTGCATGAAGTCCAGTTTTGCAAATATATGTGCCAGTGAAATAACAAAGGCTGAACTTTAGGTTCATATACAACTCTACACAAATTCACAACAGAATTAAGAATAAAATATTGCTAAGTATTAAACAACCAGAAAACCCCCATTGTGCCTCTGTAACGTCTGGCCAAAATCCTTCTGCATTTGGCGCTTTTCAACAGTAATCAGGAAATTCATTACCAATGCTCACAAGTTTTTATAATAATTTGCTAGATGTCTGTTGGTTATTAGGGTTTCCATCCCCAGAAGCTTAAGGGCAGCAGAACTCAAAACTGAGGAAGGACAAAGCAAACTTGAATTTCTTCATAGATTACACAGGAACTAAACCAAACTCTTTAGGGCCCTTGAGAACAAATTCAAAACTCACATGAACTTTAAATCCAAACCACTGTAAGCTCTCTAAAGCAAAGCTGAAAATCTAAAAGCTATTTCCTAAAAGAAAAATATACTCACAGCACCCAACACCAAAAAGCATCTTCACATTAAAGCGAGCCTTAAACCATCTTTGTCATACATGCAACTGAAGAATTACCTTTTTTAAAAAGGGAGAATCCAAGACAACAGGTAAAGATAAAAAGGATAAATGATGTTCTACACTGCCAAAGTTTGTGGCAGAACCAGCATTAAAAGGTGGGTTTTCTAAACTTCTGTTCCTTGAAAATAAATGCTTGATTATCTCACAGGCTTTTCAAGTTTCTTAGCCAAAAAAGAACACGAATAAATATACACCACTTTCCAACTCAGCTATAGGGTAAAGGCATTACATTGTTTTACCCTTGCAAAGTTTCACTGCCTAAATGTTTTCTTTCATCTCAGGAGAGACCTTCTTTCCAGTGTCATGTTCTTCACATTCGTTCTTTAGCCATGGCATTGCTCTCCATCCATCCTCTTTTTGGTGACTACCATTTAGTATAGGTTACTGCAGAAACATCTATAATCAATCTAAAGTTGTGTCACAGGAACATGGTCCTTACATGTGGGTTTCAGTCTTCCAAATGAAAAGACTATGCCAACAACTACTTGTACCACAGGGGAAAAATCTCAAATTGTTTATTAAGAGGCATGTTATAACAGCACCTTTTTGTTGCCTTCTGGTAAGTGCTCAAAGACAGTTTTGAAAGAAATGATGTGTTCCCATGAGAAAGGGCTATACAGTAAATACATAACTCTCTCTTACGATGCCTGTGAAAATTCTGAGGAAAAGAATGCATTATATGCCTTCGCCATTGGTTTCCAAAAGACTTCTGATGAAAAGAAAGTCTGAGTTTAGCTAATGGTTAAAACAATCAAATACTAGCACTAATATTTTGTAAAGGTCTTATAAAAAAAAACAACCAACCACACACCAAAACCAACAGCGAAAACAACAACAAAACCCCAAATATTTCAGATAGAAAAGATCATCTGAACCTTCCATAATACTCTTACCCCCCCCCCCCCCCCCCAATCTATCATGAAATCACTAAACACTGCAGGACTATTAAATATTTTGGACTTATGGTTCTAGGTCTCAAGGAGGCTGCAAGGTGGAGCTGTCATGAGGGGGGATTTCCTTTCTCCCTCTGACATGGTCCCTGTGGGAACCACAAGTTCATCTCACAGGGAGTTAAGGAAGAGCAGTTCATCTGCAAAATACAAGGTGGTACTGGCATCCTCTTCATCCTTCCCACCTGTGCATGGTACAGGACTTGTGCATCCCATGCCTAAGGCTGCGATACAGACACTCTCCCTGGCTCCAACTGTTGAGTAACTCCTTGCTCCTCCTCCTCTCCAGAGAAGTGCTGAAGAGGGCAAGTGCAGGACCAGGACAAGAGCATAGCTTTGTGCAGGGCAGGGAAGCAGAAACATTGTCAAGGTGGGATGAGCAGCACACTGAATTGTGTAGAGCCACTGCCTCATAACTTTGGTATTATTCAGTGTCACATAAAGTTGGAATTGGTTTGCAGCCTGTCTTGGTAGTCTTACCTTCTGCTACGTAACCGTAAGCTTCTTGCATTTTAGTTCAGTTAGTAACGAATGGTAGAAACAAGCCAAAATAACTGTGTGTTGATACTTACAGCATAGGAAGACAGTCTGCTAAAAAGAACACGTTAAATGTTCCTAGAAACCAGAGGTTTAGTGCATTTTTGTACTTACTACAATAGCAACGAAATGCTTAATTCTAAATATATAGTATCACAATCCAAACAAATATTTGAAAGTAATTTTTCCATTCCTGCCATCCCAAAATCTCCTGATGCTTTCACAACCACAGATAAACAATGATAGTTAATTTTCAAACAGGCCAATACCTCCAAAACCTGAATCTCAGCTAAAACCCAGTGGAAAATTTTTGCAATACACATTTCTAAAAATGGCCCAATATATCAGCATACTACAGAGCACAGATTTTTACTAAGGGTGTGAGTTTTTCTCAATGGGATATTGGAAACAGCATTTCAGCATCATTTTAGTCACAGTCTCCTAAACGTGATAATAAAAGAACTGGAACATTAATGCAAGAAAAGCCATCAACTCCTCCTCTTCTCAGGTTTTCTGGCACTTGAAGCATATTGTTACCTTACTTGATCCAAAACCAATACAAATGTGACCTGGAGACACAGACTGGCAGAACAGCCAGCTGGCTGGCAGAACAGCCAGTTGGATCAGGGCAGATGTGGCTTCATATTTCAGGACTTACAGCCCTGCCTCTTACAGAAACCTTCTTTTGACCACAAGATGCTGCTCTACTTTTCTTTTTCTTTTAAAACTTGGATTGAAGGATAATAAGGTTTAAGATTACAGTTTAAAATCATCTGGAGGTGGATGAGCACATACATGGAGCACCCAAAAGAAAGGAGAGCACATCACAGTACCTAAGTAAGGACAGGCTACCCAGGGCCATTTAGGATATAAGCAGAATTGCAAGAGCAACTCCAGTGGAGGTAAAACCTCCACAAGCAGTCTTCTTCATGATGAGTATTGAGCACACAAAAAGCACGTGAAATGTTTACAGCTTTGTTTGCTTTTTACCTTCTGATGGATCCTGGGATTAACAATCATGCCATGTACCAAAGGTAAAAGTACAGTTGATCATAGGATGTGGGACTTGATAGTCTTCCCATATTTGCCCCAAACCCTAGCATTTCCAAATCAGAAATATCTGCAATTGGTTCTTTCAATATAGGATTATTTCCAGAACAGATATTGCTTAAATGGATCTCAGTAACAGAATTCACATTTTCCCCCTCAGTGTGATTTCTACCAATGGTCCCGCTTAACTAATACTAAAAAACAGAAAACAAATAGAAATCTGAAATGCCCCCATTATTATTCTGAAGAAATGGCACTGAAAGATTCTTTATGTTAAATCAGGAGATGAAGCTCACAGTTTTTCCAAAAATTTTAGGTGAGACTAGGAAGTACTTCATGTTTTTTACTACAAAAGCATTCTGACCTGATGAGTTCACAGTAGTAAGCTGTTCACCACCTTTCTTAAGAGATAGAGAGTAGCAAAGAGAGGAACATTTATAAGTAAGTGTAACAATACCACGCATTAAAATGTCAGGTTGAATCACCAAGTCTTTCTAATACCACATTCAAATCTACTCAATTCTTACTTTCTGTGCAAGGAAAAGAGATGAAACTTTCTACTACTTACCACAGTGAGGGACATTCTGCCTAAAATAAAAAAAAAGCAGCTAAATTTTTGTCTCCATATTTCAAAAACTCCCAGATATTAACTTCAGTGAGTTTGCTTAACTGTTGCATCCATATCCCATATTGGGATATCCTGTATCCCACGTTGTGTAGTTTAATGTGTGATCTAATAGCTAGGGTAAAATTGTTATGTGGAATTGAAATTTTTTGCAAGAATGGCAGGGTTTTAGAATGTATCTAGACTAATAAGTGTTAAATATATGCCATTTGCCAGATTCGAAAGCAGACTGTTTCACAAGTACTATTACAATTCGTACAGCATTTCAGAAGCTTTAGGCTAATAGCAATTCATACATGTAAATTACCAAGAATTGACAAGAATGCTAAGTTTTATTTTTGCTGCTTTACCAAAATCCTTTAGAGAGACTTACCACTACTTCACAGCTGAGATCTACAGGAGAACTAAGGGAAAGGTCATCTCAACCACAGGAGTTTTTCTCTAAATAACTCAAGCCAGATTATTAGTTTAGTTGAAAAAAATCATGCTACTCAAAAGGCTATCTGATTATTTACTCATGTTTCTCAGTTAATACACAAACAAGTATTATAAATCAAACCTGGATTTTGGAAGACTTCATGTCTCTATGACTGAAAGTCAAGTTTGGAAAACAAATTCCAGATCCTACCATCGTGTGATGTAGATTCTGATCTTTTCAAAGCACAGCCTAACTACTAATTATAGCAGGAACTCTCACACACAAATGCTTCATTATTTAATTACAAAGCAACAACCTGATTATGTCTCACAATGATTCAGAGCAATGTTAACCTATCTCAGAAACTGCAAGCTCAAACCACAGCAGGCTTCGGAATCAAGCTATTTGAAGTGTGTCAGGTCAGTAACATAATTTCATCTTAGGACCATTCTGCTTTAAAGTAGCTGCGTTGCATCTCTGGTGCTGGAAATTAGTTCCCTCTGGCAGCAGCAGGAAATATAAATTAAAACGTGTATGTTGTAAGTAAAAAGCAATGAGCAGTTATTGATCAGGAGTGACCTCCCTCCACATAGCTGCATGTTGGCTGGGAGAAACTCCACACACTGCAGAAGTGATGGTTTTTATCACTGAAGTTTATCAAGTATGGTGGCACTGCGGTATATATCCTACCAGCACTAGATGATGCATGGCTAAGAGTAGACATCAAGAGCAACTAAAAGAAAAAAAAAGAAAAAAAAAAGAAAGAAGAAATCATGAGCAATAAGAAAGTGGGTGAAACATTATGACTGGAGATCATAATCTGTCGTTTTTTAATTACTGAAGCAGAATTAACACAGGTGTGCAAGCAACACTGTGCAATATCGAAACTGCCCGCATACTGTGGGGTAGCCCTGATCAGTTCTGCTTGGCATGGAGGTTGAAGGTGGGCAGAATACAGCTGTGTGCATTTCAGAACTGGAAATAATTTTGTAAACCATCTTTTGTTGTTCCTCGTTTCCAATCAATTGCATGTGGGCAAGACGACATATCCCACTGTACAAATGTTAGCTGAGTATGCAAATGAGCAGCTGAGTATCCATGCCAGTAATTTTCTTCTGTACAGAGACTGGCTTATTTGGCAGCAATGAATGCCACAGGCAGAGAACTGTAAATGTCTGCATGTAGCTGCAGATACACAAAAAAATACTCTGTGCGTGACACTTTAGGTAAGAAATTCTGGGCCCCAGAGAAACAGAGTACAAGGGGAAGATTATGGACCAGGAGGGTGAAGATGGCTAAGTGTGAAGCCAATTAAGGTGTGGGAAGCCAGATGTGGATACCAGGCAGGAGCATTCAGCTATGGCCAGGTTGGACCATTGAAACTGCAAAGGCCTGAGCTACCAGCTATACTGAGGTAAGGGAACACGAATTATTACTTTGTGTCCACATCAAGAAAAACATACTTAGCCCCAGGCCTAAAAGACTGGTCCATCGTCACCCCAAAATACTAATCATGTGATCTAGTTACAATGTTTTAAAATATCTCTTCATTTGTTAAAAAGGACCAGCCATGATGTACACAGCTCCTAATATACCACCACTACAAACAAAAACTCCACATTTTAGATGGTAGGTCTGACTGGAAAGAGGAGAAGGTTGCATCTAGAAACTTGGTATACAGCTAGTGCAGCTCACACAGAGTTGATACTGAAGCTGCACTGATTGAGTCTCTCATAGTCACACAGAATTATACGGAGAACCATGATCACAGCACTCTGCATTTGCATTTATTTACTGCACTGATCTACTTCCAATACAGTAGTAACAGATCTACCAGTAGCACACTAAGCATAAATTTACATTTGTACAAGAAACGCCACATTAACAATGCTGTTCTGAAAGTCCGGTTGCAAAAGAAGATGTGGTATTAATCTACAAGTGCAGGACTCCACATACATATGCCTCACTGTGATGAGCTGCAATTTGTCATTTTTTTAACGAACTATAGGACAGTGGGTATTCAGTGTCTCTCCCCACGTGCCTAAGAGAAACTCCTTTAGCTGTATATCTATTCCATAACCCTAAAAGCACTAGGCCAAAACAAACCAAGCATTGTGTGTTTAAGAATACCAACTTCAAGAACTTAGAGGCTGATTCTAATGCATACAGGTTAATGAGAATTAAGGAAAGGAAATACAAGCCCCCAGTTATTCTGCAATAAGACTGGCTATGCTTTTATTCCCTTTGTTGAAGAGACTCAGGAAAACATTTCTATAAAAACATGTTAAAATGAGAAGCAAATGGCATTTAAAACAGCTTCACTTCCTACTTCGGGTAGGCCTGAGAGCAAGGGGAGCAAGCATGTAGGAAGGACAGTGCTTGAAGAAAGAAATAAAAGCACAGTAGCTGGCACTTCTCTGCAATAATATTATCAGCCTGCTGAGAGCAATTACAATAGCACAGACAGCACTTGCTTTATTGTGACCTTATTGAATTAAATCTGAGGAAAAAACTCTGAGATTCAGCAGGGAATTTATTAGAAAATTTTAATGCCAACTTAAATTTGATCCAAAGGCCTCAATACTAAAGGTCATATCCATTACTATACGGTGGGAAACCTTGAATCTCTCTGCTCCTATGTTCCACCCTTTCTCAGTTTTGTTTTCTTTTGTAAGAGCAGGTCAGATTCTCCTTCTCTCGGCTTCGCAGCACTCTGTGTTAGAGGTAGAAGACTGATATTTACATTTTTAAAAGCCTTAGCCAGCAAGTCAAATAAAGAACCCCAATCTTACCTTAAATGAAAAGTTGAAAATGAAAACCACAATCAAGCAGCACTGACAAAACTAATGTGCTATACAGCTGAATTTTACCACCTTATGTAGATATACAAAACATATAACCTGATCCTCACTGAATTATCTGCCACCGCTTGCAGATCAACTGCCATCATGACAGGGGAGTCAGTATGAACTCACTACGGACTTGCACAGAATGGCAAAAGCTGTGTAGTGTTTTTAAAAAAAACCAAATTCTTAACTCTAGATTATTGCAAACCGTTGAAATTGGAAGTACCATCACTGAAGTCTGATCAGCTGAGTTTCAAAGGCTCCTTGTTTGCATATCAGCAAACACAATGGTGGCAATGGTTACTGGGTATTTCTTCAAGCCCCATCATTCCCCCACCCAGAGCTTTCAGCTTTACAACAGGAGATGGACATGCTAAGCACCTGTGAAAAATATAAAGCACACTGTGTAGCTCATGAATTACTCCCTGAAGGAAGTATTCCCCACAGATTTGCAGGGTAGCTACATGAAGTTACCCTTAGCTGAAGATTGAGGAAAGAAACAGAAACATAGACGGCCTGTACTTTACCAGAAGATGAAAAGGACCACAAGTTCTACTTTTACACTGTACCCATTTTTTTCGGTATTCAGTATATGAAACTGTATTAAAAGGAAAAAGCTCATGTTCTCGAATGCTTATGTAATTTTGAAGCTTACACTCTAGTGACTTCCCGAGTACCTTGAGCTCTTAAGTGCCCATATTAGTCAGCATAAACATGTGAACACAAGTCCAGATCCTTGCTACCAATCTGCTCAGGTACCCTCTGAATAAAAGAGCCTTCCTCTCTTTTCAGTCTATGAGAATATACATTATGAATATTCATTACACTCCTTACTTTCTCAGTAGCCTCAGTATTCACTTGGTGTAGGATGTCTGAGGAAAGGAAGAAGGTTAAAAGACAATTTCCTGTACCAGGCTCACTTAAGTATCAAAATATATCCCACCTGATGACCTGGTAGCAGCAATTTCAGTCTTCCTCAAAAGTACTGGAAAACCTGGCAATTGAACTAGTTTAATCTATTGTTCGGGCTATGCTGGCATTAAATATATTTTTGGAAGACAGTGCATGAAAATCACCTTTTCTGAACTTAATACACACAAGATTTTACATTCTTCATGCTAATAGCCAAATTAAATTTAGTTTCATGTATGTCTCGGGTATCTTTGCAGGTTTGAAACCAAAAAGGCAAATACAATTTGAATGCCACTGAAAGGTTACCACTTCTTAAAGACTTGTGTTCACACATTCATGCACCGACCCAAGCTTACTTACCCTTTTAGACACTGATGCAAACGACCTCTAGCTCAGAACCCGTGCAGAAGTGTCTGGGCTGACATGCCATATCAGCTGCACCCCAGGATGCCTGCTTTTGAAACTAAATAATAACTTATTCACACAAGCACCCTACCACAAAGCCCTCTATGCACAATGTGAATATACTTAATGTGCCATGCTAAAGAAAGTGTCGATGGTTTTGTCTTCTGAATTGCTTTACCCTTCACAAACAGATTGATTACACATGCTTGCTTTAATGCGATTTGATTTGGTAGCCACTATAATTTTGTTCATTAGATAGTTGTGTCTTATCAGCTTTGTCTCATTTGAAAAAGGAGGGACAGGCTTAATTTATTACTTTTAACATTTGCAAGAAGTCAACAGAATGGCTGCTAGACTAAAACTGAAACATTTAATATTTTAATTTGTCTTTTCACATAAAAGCTAGACTTGATGTTAGACTACAGACATCTCAGTTTTGTATACTGACAACAAAATCTCTGGGTCTGATTTTTTTTTTTTTTTTTTAGGACCTGGGCAACACATGATTTTTTCCATTAGTAAGAAGAGGACAGGAATTACAGAAACAGAAATTTCAATTACAACACAGGGTAGGATGGCATGAGGCTTCATACTAGTGTTTAACTCACTTGTTTGCCAGCCATTTTTCTCTCATACAATTTCAAAGAAGTGAAATAAAAACTATCCATCTATTAACAATAGTTTTCAACTAACAGTATCTTATTTGAAATACAGAGAAATATAGTATTTTAGAATACTAAGCTGGAGTACTATGTGAGGATGGAGCCAGGATGGAGAACAAGAAAGACAAGAGGAATGGGAATGCGGACATGTCTGATCTTGAATTGCTCAAATGACAGGGAACTTTGCTACCTGCATCAAGATTTGGATGTTTAAATCAGTCCTTTTGTGTCCTAGGACTGAGACCCTCATGAATTTTTTACTCACCCCTTGATAAAGATGGTTCGTTATCATCAGGTATACAAATACTTGTTTCCTACTGTTCCGACTGATTAAAGAGGTTAGTCATATTCATTCTCCAGCTCTTTCAACTCCTCACCTGTTGTTCTTTCCCCAAATAAGCATTTATTTTTCTAATCTCATTTTCAATTTAAGCAAAGGGTGTATCTCTAACTCTATGTAAAATACCATTTAATTCTACAGTATTTCAGATAACTAATTTAGTCAACAGTTCCTTTCACAAGCAGCATTGTAAAATTAGGCCCTACACAGTAAGATATTAAAATAATTAAATTTATATCATGTTTGAGTTTAACAACATTAATAACTTTTATCTGAATTTTTATATGTATATGTATGTTTACTTGAAAAATTGCAGTTCACCTTTAGGATGTCAATTAAAAAGACAAGTAAAATTGCAAAAAACACAAATAGCTGCTTCCCTACTTCTCTCTTTTCCTATCCTGGTGTTCACACTGGCTCTCATTTAATTAGAAAATAACAGCATTAACTATTAAGTCTTTCTTCACTGCTCATTAGGCAGGGCTTTTAATTCTTATATTGTCTTCGGTGTGGCCCATAAAACATAGTAAGACTGACACAACCAATGCGGTCAGCATCCTGCCAGGTTTCTGTCTAAGCAGATTTTCTTCTCCAGTCCACTGCTATTTGGGTCTAAAGGGGACAGAGAAGAGAGTGATGTAGATGATAAAGGGATACCTACTGACATGGACAGTGTTCTAAGACTTGGAATACCACGCTTTACCTCCTGCTGTAAGCATATTTTGGGAACCTGGGCAAATAATTTAGTTCTCTGTGTACCAAAGTCTTTAAATATTATGCTTAAATTTAAACAGAAGTAGCCTCTTCATTTCCACCTCAATATCTTAAGGACAGGCACGTGGTGAAATGCAGAGTTAAAAACAGGGTGCCTTATCTCCCAGACCTCACTACTACTTCTGTAAAGCAGCAGTAGTACTAATAATTCTCTCTGCCCTCTGCCTTGCTTTTACAGCTGAGAGAAAGGAAACAGTCCCAGCCCTGACAAGTCCCTTAGGATGGCACAACAAATGTAGGTGTACTGTCATACTCACAAAATTATTAGTAATAAAACTAGCACTTTTGAAAAGACTTACTTCCTTTTTTTTACCCATAGAGCATACCATACATGTGGTAAAGGTATTTTACTGTCAATGGGTTAATGCTTCAGTATTATTTTACAGCACAACTTAGCATACCAATTTTTTCTCCTCTTCCCCCAAGAGCATACATACAAATCATTTAAAAGCAATTTACAACATGTCAAACTGCTTAAGGAGACTCTTAAAAATCTAGTGTATGAAGTTAACCATTGGCATGATTTATTATTGAAGTTCCACTGTTATAACTTGACAATTAAGAAATATTGATAAATGTAAACACACTATTGATGTCAATTAAAAAGCACAAGATTGATTAACCTCCCAGAGGTATACTGGCACAAGCAGTTGGAGTGTAATCACCCCCAATAAGTATTCACTACTGACAAATGTGCATAGAAATTAAGACTTCTGTGAGACAAAAAGTACTTTCAATTAAAATTAAGATCGTTAGAACACATAATCAAAGCATTGGGTCAACAACAAAATCAACAGAATTACAAACAAGATCTGTATTAACGTGAAAGGTTAAGTGATTAGGTCACATAATGCTCTCATTAAACATACACTCAGATCAAAATATGGTTAAAAATTACCAAAGCAGCTGCTCAGCAAGTGAATTATGCTCACAGGAGAAAGACTAGGAACATATTATTTAGCCACTACATGGTAATATTCATAACTGCCCTGGTGAGGGACAAGACATTGTTTACAGGATAAACAGCAGATCTTTGTTTCAAAGCATGTATTTATGTACATTCTACAGACGACCAAATTATAAAGGTGAACTCGAAACTCTGCTTAGTAATGGTTCACTTCCTGCAAAGCAAACAGCCTAGGAATGACATTCAGGCAGTCTATACATCGAAGGGGGCAAGCATACATCTGACATACCCCAGAGAGAATAACAACAGGAATCAGTCAATTTGTGATTTAAATATGACTGGAAAAGTTTGGGCTCCTTTTTTCTTCTTTTTACTTGCTTTCAGAATTAATGTACTGGCATAATGCCTGTCACCAAGATGAAGGGCACTGCAGCTATAGCTTTTAATGGCCAAAAAAATCCCAGGCTCACCTCAGAAAGCACAGAGCTAAAGACAGCAGCAATGCACCAGTACCAAGGAGACTGCATAAACACTAATTAAACTTCTCTCTACACTCTTGTCTAGAAAACAGTTCTCCCTGCTTAAACTTCCAAGGGCTGGATCAGACATGCTGATATTGGAGTCTAGCAACTTTCTTCTCTAAAGCTTGGCCTTCATCACTACTTCATGGATCAAACACATTTCCCTCAAATACAAGCAGCTTACTACAGAAACACTAGACAGAATCCAAATTACTGCAAAAAAGATAAAATTGGAACGTAACATGTCAATGATGAAGCTCCTTTGTTTGAAAGAGCTTTATGTGAAGGCCATATGTATGTTTATTGTAAAAATAAAACCAGATCACTGTGAATTTACCTATCTGCAAATTCAGTGAAATGGTATTAGTGCCAGAGACCATGTTTGGTGCTATGCTAAACCACAGGGGTATTCAACGGACCCCCAGAATGGACGCCCAGAAGAATCACAATACATGCAGACACACAGGACTGTGAAGAAGGCTTTTTTTTTTAAAGTAACTGTTTTTTTCAGATTTTTATTAAATGACAGTTAACATTGGTGGGGTTAATAAACAGGTTTCATTTTGACAAGCAATTTTAAAATAAGAAAACATCTGGCATCTTTGCAACTGGGATAATGGAAGAGTTTTAGTGACTGAACCAACAGAAGCATGAAGATAGTAAGATGGGGAATAAAAAGCACTTGTGAAGCCAGATTCTTGGAGCAAACAGGACAAATAGAGCTCCTTGCAGGCTGGCCTTATGCTGAGAATGAAGACTAGAATAAATTCTTTAGACTTGACAAACTACTTGTGGAAGAGACAAAAAAAAAAAAAGGTATCTGATTTAGAGTGGCAGGGGAAGATTTTACATACTGTATTTCCAATGTGCTGAAGGGAGAAGCATGGCCATCTGAAAGGCCAGAAAACAATACAAGTAGCTTAAAGAGGAGCTAAAATGCTTCGTCTTCCCTTCATTAGCTATAAAGGGAAAAATTGTAACTGTAATATGCTGAGAGACTGATGACTGAGCATGGGGGGTGAAAATGTCATTAAAAAAACATTGTACCATAGCTAAAGGACTAGGTGACTTGTTGGATAGTGAGAGCGTCAACATCATCATCCTGAATTACAGACTGCAGTTCAAGGTCAGCAGAACACAGTCCTGGGGATCTGAGGCACCAGGCAAAAGTGCCAAAGCTCCTCCTGGAGGGAAGTATGCCGGCTCAGTTGCGGTGCCATTGAACCTGACACTGTCTCCTTTCAATAAGCAGTACAAAATGAGGAAGGCAAGTTTTCTCAGCAAGGAAAGTGAAATAAAAGAACAACAGATTAAAAAGTAACCAACAAACTGTCGGAGACCAAAACAGAGATGACTGTTGTAATAACAGCACTGTTGTGTCTCTTACTTTTTTCAGAAGTTCTCAAAACAGCAATCCCTTTAATTTCCTGTAAGCTGTACTTAAAACTGGCTTACCCCATGATAACACCACTGGAAAGAGACGCTTAGGTGAGATCTATGCTCTGACATGAACGTAAGTCACAATACACATGCAAGGCTTTTACAAGGTTATATGTTTCATAAATAACACACAAAACTGCCATACTTCTCTTTTCCCTATTCAGTAAAAAAAGCAATTGTCCACAAATGTTCTGCTCTTCAGCAGACACCACAGAGCAAGACAGACAGAAAGTTGCTCAAGGGTTAATATACTTTAATGCTAGAAACTCAATCTTCAGACCATCCCTCAACTGGTACCACTACAAACCAGACGGGCAGGCATCAACTCAAGATCACACTGTCAGACTAGAAACATGGCATAAGTCATTTGAGCTGTGATCAAAACTACCAGCACTTATTTCTACCTTCCCTCTCTTGGCAATATTTTATATTTATACTAGGACACACATGCACTTGCTGTCGCTCACCTCATTTGGAAAAGACCCCCTTAAAGTTTTGTTGCAACAGCCATCCCTATGAACTGTATTCATTTATACACTGAGCAGAAGCCCTTGAGACACCAAGCACAGAAAAGCAGAAAGCATGAAGGGACAAGTGGCAGATGAACACATCTCCCTGAAAACATGAGCTTTCCTTGCTTCTGGAGCTTTCTTCAGCACAGACTGGTTCAATCAGTGCTGCTAACTTTAAAGAAGCTACGGACCAGCTAGACTGATGAAACTTACTCTTTTCCACACGGAAGTTTACACTTAGCATTTACTTGATTGGATGTGACATACTGCCACACCAAATTGCTCACTAGAAAATAAGTCCTTCTCCTGTCCTTCAGACAGCCCTCCTCTGTGCATAATATAGGATGCTCAGAGCACTGGATGCATTATATAACTACTTATTATTTATGGTAAGGCCCCAACCTCACTGGATTAGCCACTAAATACATATAACAAAAATACTGACAGCTCTTTATGACAGATAATTAAAGTATTTTAAAAGCAGCTGCCAACACTCAACAGTCTTTTTTTTTTTTTTTTTTTAAGAAAGGTTACTGCATACATCAAATGCTGTGTTTTACACTAAAGCTCTTACATCAAAAAGACAAAGTCTCATTCTACCTCTGAATCACCTTTGCTTGTAGCCTAAAGGTTACTTTCAATGCAGGGTCTACTTTGGTATTTAATATTGCAGGCAGAACCTGCCACTTGTAATTTAGTCAGCAGGGCAAATAGCAGCAAATCACTTGTGAAAATACAATCTTGCTCTCCATCAGGAGAGTTAAATGAAAGCCTAAGGAGTAACACCGCCCTGGAGACTCACACAGGTGTAACCTGGAGAGCCATGCCACCTGAAGACGGGTAAAATGTCTGTTATACTCCCTGTGCATTCAGATTCTAGAAATTAAGCTGGTATGACAGTTCTGGGCTTTTGGCATGTATTACAATATTGCATATCTCCAAAGCTGTCCTACATGCCAACATGAAAAACCTATTTGAAAAGGCTGGCTGAAGTGGACCTCACTACTAACATGTCTTGCAAAGGGCCAAGTTCTGATTCACCTGGGTTTCTGTTCAAATTTATCAAACTTTTTCCAAAGTCCCTCCTATTACATTTTTTCCTTTGTTCCTCCTCCCTTTTCCCCCTGCAAAACCTTATGGATATTTACTGGACATAAAAGGCATTTACCCTCATGCTGGAATATAAACCCAGTACAGTTCTGAATGTAATGCCTCCCAATTTCAATTATTTAAATTTCAATTTCAAGCTTTCTCCTGTTTTAGTAAAAGACGGGTATTGTCCATCCTATGTTACACCTTCCTCCACCTGCACCTGTGTCTCTTTCCAAGTAAAGAGCACTGAAACTTAAGGTAAGTTCATGATTTCTGTTGCTTTCTTAAACATACTCTTCCTTGTAGGCTACTGTTATGAAAGAAGAAATATACAAAAGTATATTTCTTGAGTTATGTTTTCAAATCACATGGAAGGTAAGTGCAACTTGAACATAACAAATAGGATTTAAATGACCTTGAGGGGAAAAAAATAATCTAAAAATATCAGCCCAAAGAGCTTTGTACTTAAAAAAAAAAAAAAATCCACAGAAAAATCTCCCCAATGCCTTCTAAAAACCAAAGTCAGCTGACTTAAATTCAGTGTTTGGCTTTGCCACAAGCTGCCAGCATAATTTCAGTAAATGCATGTAGGGAACCAATCAAGTGAGAACTCATGATCTGCTAAAGCAATTAAAAACTGACTACCAGTGTTGCTAGAACAAGGAGCAAGAGAAGTGCAAGAGTCTCATAACAACCATTTGCTAAATTCTAGATGCCATTGCAAGTATTTAGAAGTGTACAGATGCTTGATCACCTTCAAAAACTGATACCATGCAGTGACCTGATAAAATTGTTTTAATAGGATCTTTAACCATTGTTTGATTATGCCATTCACCTCCTGCTCTTCTTCTGTGAATGAGGCATTTGAAAACTCTTTTCTGTGTCTACATGTGCTGTAAGAAATTAAATGGCTCGAGAGGTAGGAATATTCTCTCTGTGCATAATGTTGGCTCTATCCTGGTTGGAATCTGTAGATGCAACTGTAATAAATAGAAATATATGACACTAGTAAAAAAGCAGCGAACTTCCAAGGACACTCCTCTTATCTAAGAACTATAAGTCTATTATTTTTTGTAGAAAAATAGGTATTTGCCATTGTGAAGCTGAAAAAAATTTGAAATAAAATTCAAGGAGATTCTCAAGAAAAGCAATAAATTAATCTGTGATTTTAAAACTTCCTTCCAGTGACAAACTTGGTAAGAGGAAGCCACATTAGAGCTCTAACATAACTGGCTGCTAGTAGGAAAACGTGACTTGCCAATATCATATACATTCCTGAACAGTAGTGTGGGTGCTGCACCCTGTACTCAGAGTGCTTAAAAAGCTCTTCCAGCTATTCTTTCCTTTTGGCTTCAAAACTGCTGCTAACATAATCAAATACATTATATAGTGTTTTGCAACTTTCTTATATATTCATAAAAATTAGACAGAAATATGACTTGTAGCCTGAAACTAAAACTACCAATAAGAATTTTCATAATGAACTTCCTCCTGCTAAGGGCCTACAGCCTACAGCGCTTTGCAGTATAAATACACGTATCTTCAGATACACAGAATGCTTCTTTAAGGTTGAGAAGTTCCTCGAGACAGTCAATTTCAATGTCACACACAACTGTGTAAATTGGTACCAGTCCCCTGAATGCTCAACAAGATGTTTTCAGTCCAGAAATACATACACCTTCGCATTTACTAATTTACCTGCTATTGCTGCAAATCAATCACAGGATTACTAGAACTGAACTATGGAAAACAATGGGAATATTTGCTGATAAAATCACACAGGATGAGCAATAAAATCCAAAGCAGGTGCAGTAAATGAAGGTACTTCTACTTTTTGATTTTTAGAGTAACTATAATTGAAATTTCTTGTCTTGCTAATATTTATTAAACATGCTTTGATATTTATACTATTTTGATTAACAGAAATATGCTTCCTTATGCTGTGGCTATATTATTACCAGTTCATAATAATATGAGTGCTGTATTAGTACATTCATTCAGTATCATTTCCACTTCCATTCATCCGTTACTTGAATCTGTGATATTGCTAAGATGAGATACTGCTAAAGAACACCTCAAGAAGGCACAGTACTTGGCTTAACACAGCTGCACTGGGAACTTGGCTTGCTAAAAAAATAAAAAAAAAAAAAAGGCAAAGCAAAGACCCAGAAGAACTGTTCAACAGTTGTTTTGAAATTTGTGTAAAAGAACAAGACCATACTAATCATTTTTACTAGAAATGGGAAATATACAGAAACACAAGAATATGAGACCGAAATCTCACACTAAGTATGACACAGGCTTTTATCAAGGCATAGACATGAAGCATTTCATTAAAAGAAATGGAGCCAAAGTTACTATAATCAATCAATATTGCAAGGATTAGAATGTACTTACAACGTGCTGCAAACATGAAAAATGCTGCAAGTACTCAATATTTATCATTATGAGTGGAACTTTTTTAATAGAGTTCTCATACTTCAAAACCACGTTCCTTCATTCTTCTACATATCTGAAGGGAACAGTAAGAGAGGTCAAGCCTGAGGAAGAACAACTCAAACTCAAAAGAAAAGTTCATCTGTTCCCTTAGAAAACACCGATGACCAGCCAGGTGTAAAGGAAGAAGATCCACACATCCTGACTGTGTAACTGCTCACAGTGCATCTCTTGTCTCCCTGTGAAAGGTTTGTGCAAACCATGATTCTTATCAGTTTGCATTATTTAAAGGGACTAATGAAGAAGGGACTAAGTTTTACTGAAGAGTACTGTAGTTGTGTGATGTCAAAAACAGTACAATTGATACTGAAGGCTTCAGAGCTGCCAAGAAAACCAAAATAACTCTTCTTAGCTCGACAAGATGACTGGTAGTTTCCAGCTACTATCTAAAACTGAGGAGAAGGTACTGTGGAGGAATATGTAAGAATGAGATGTTCTATAAATTAAAACAGGGATTTAATCAGAGCACACAGGTCTAATATAGCTTTTGAATTTCACTTTTATATTTTCAGTTCAAAACTTGAGAGACAGCATGCCACAAAGAAAACTAGCAAACACTTCAAAACACTCACTATTATCCTGTCTTCAAAGTGGCTTCTATAAATCTTGAATCTCAGCAACAGCAGTAACATTTCAGGGCAATTCTCTTAACACTAACATCTTCCAATAGCAATAGAAACTCACAAATGAAGTTATATTAGCATAGCTGGGGAATGGCTATTACGAAAATACTCAAAGGACCTCAAGACTTAGGCCCAAACATTTTTAAAACTTTCTGTTTCAAACTAACTTGTGACAATGCATTTCTCACAATGGCCTTCTTTACAGGGAAGACACCACAAATTGTGCTGTTTACACAGTATGCACACAAAAACCCCATCTTCACAAACAGTGCTGAGAAAAGAATCAGTTGCTCCTTCTTTAGCCACACTATTTTTAAATCGAAACCAATAATAAGAAGAGGAAGACTAAGGCAAAGATTAATGTTCCTCCATGCTTTTCAGCTTTATAAAGCTACTTTTGTAACATTCAAGCAAATTGTACAGTGACTGACATGAACAAAATGACAGTAATCTGTCACTATTTCACATTTCCCACTAGGCTGATTCAAATAGTTATTTATGAACCTTACACTTCAATGGTCACTTTGATGACTAAACCATAAGTTAGAATGTAAAGTGAATATAAATGTGACTTTAGAGTAACAACAAATTTCAGCAATGTGAGATATTATTTAATTTCTATTGACATGCTATGAAAAATTAAGCAGCGCCAAGATGTGCTACATCACAATAAACCCCAAACATAAAAAAAAGTACGCTAGATCTCATGTTTGCTTCAGTGCTTCTGCATTTAAAAATAAAAGCACTTTATATTATGCTTGGTTAATTTTAAATATAAAGTCTTAATAGTGTCAGATGACTTCATTACTTAGATCTTCAATTAAACTGGGAGCAAGAATGAATTTTTTTCTGCAGAGCATGATTAAATTTGACAGCAAGTAAATATTAATATGAATTTAGATGCTAAAGTTTTTAATAGTCATGATGAAAAGCTTACTTTTAAAACTGTTACTATTTTTCCAATATTTATCTCTTGCTTCACAGCTGAAAGTGAGATGACACTGAAATGTAATAGAAATTCTGCAGAGAACAACAGTTCTCAATTTTGTAGAAAAACTTTTTTGGGGGGTGTGGTGTGGGGAGGTGGGGGTAGAAAGGACTCAGAAAAAAATAATCCTTATTATCCAAACATCAAGTCTTGCAGGGACTCACGTGTCAAAAAATTACCTTGATAAACTGATTTTCTTTTATCAGATTATTTTCTGTTAGAAAGTTCCATTGTTTATTATGTTACTATGTTACTGTCTGTTACTCCTACAAACATTAAGATAAACACATACACCCTTCCAAAACTGAATGCAGCATGATTATACTTTGTCTGGAAAATTGCTGGAAGTGTGACATAAAAGAGATACTTCAACATAAGTTTCACTGTTTCAGCAGTGTTAAAAATGGGAAGTTTTGTCAGACTCTTTAATATTCCTTACTTTTCAAGTATATTTTTCCTGAAATTCTTACATGGAATGATACCAAAATGTGATCCAATTTAAAACTACTTTAGCTTTAGTAGATTGATTTCACATGTGGGAGAAACCCCTTAAATAGCTGAGATTTGAAACAACAAACAAACGAGCAAACCCCTGCAGGTTTAGCAATAACTGAGGCCATTCTGCATTATTCTGGTATGTCCCAGTGACAAAGACATCCTCCAACTAACAAACATATAACAGAAAGATAGGTACTTCACGTTATTTGCTTGACAACAGTTTGATTATAAGATGTTTAAGATATTTGTATTAAACACTGGTTTTCTATGTTTGTAAAAATCAAACATACGTGGAGAGATTTTCACATTCTGAAAATTTGAGTGGTGCTAGTCCAGGAATTAGAACCCTACATGCCCTTTTTGCTTCTGAACATATTCCCAGCTGAAAAATTCACAGCTACCTGTAAAACATTTTAAGCAAGATTTATGTATTAAGTGGTAGAGCAAAATGTGGCTCTCAATGACTTCTCTCAATCTTGAATCAAGAAAGATTTCTTATAAAATTTCTTTGCCATTACTACAAAGTAGCAAAATGGAAAAAAAAAAGTTGCAGATTAAAATGGTTCTGCTGGTGTAACGAAAAAAGCAGAATCCATGCTAAGAGAAAATAACAAATCTTGTCTAACCTTTTATTGCTGTCATTTTCTTGAAGGAAGAATTAAATGCACAACATTTTTACCGTGCAAAATACAGGCTGGTATATGAAACAGTTACCCATTGTTCATGTACAGGCTTATTAGAGATAACTTGTGTACATACAGGCACATGTATATGTTTATGCATGATCGAAACATTCACTAGCAACCAATGAACGCAAAATGTCCTTAAGCTCAACTACTCCTTTACAAAAGACAGTGAGTAGGTATGGCAGTCAGAGATTAACCAAGCCTGCCTGCTCTTCCTGGTCTTTCCAAGGCAGCTGAAAGACCTATCTGATGCTGATGGACAACATTTAGGCTAAAAGAAAACTTCATAAAAGGTGCAAGACAAGACCCACACTCTAGAAGGAAAAGAGTCTGCCCTGTCAAGAGTCTGTTTTGGAGAAATAGTGTCTTTTTTCAGGGTCTACAGTAACAAGGTAATCTGGGTGTTCACAGGACTCAGACAGGAGAGGAGTTTTATTTTAAAATCTGTCCCAGATCTATTATGGCTCTCAGATGAGCCAGCAGAACCATGTTTTGTTGAAAGAAAAGCTGGAAAGCTTTTATTTTAGCAAGACTTACCACCCACCATCTGACTTACAACTGCCTTTTATTATTTAAGCTCATAGAACCAGTGAGAACCAAATCCTACCCACATCAAGTGAGAGTACCCTGAACATTAAGGTACTACAAATCAGTGTCCTCATTTCAGCATCCCAGATACCTATCTATAAAGCAGGAACAATATTTCCCACCTATTCCAAGTGCTTTGATACCCTGAAATTGAACTTTTTTCAGAAAAAAGAAGTACTTGCTATAATAAGAGTTGTGCCAAGTAGGGCCTAGCTAAGATATTTTAAAACAAAAATAAATTTAGTACACTTCAGTCATCCATTTCACAGCAAAAGTTACTGTTACAAAGGATAAGTTACAAAGGAATAAGATAAGTTACAAAGGAACTTATCTTAGCCACAATGTAGAAGAGATTTTCTGTAGCATTTTACTATGGGGATCCCACATCCACAAATTGTTACTTCTTTGATGAAGATTTCTGTAAATGACCCTGTGCATTCTTGTCTTTTGCCACCCCCTGTGAAGGATGTACGCCTCCTGTTTGAACTAACTGAACTTTGGTCCAGGCAGATGCTCAACAAGTAAGCCTAACCGAAGTTGCTCCTATTGTGTGAGGCTATCAGTGAGAACTCAGCACCAACCCTCAAAAATACCGGTTTGGCTGGAGACTGGGCTAATAAGTGGCCGAAACTGCATTAACACAGCAGAAAGTCTGACTACAAATCAACCACTTTACGCTACAAATATCTGCAGCCATCAGGGTCCGTTGAGCTCTCCCTCCATGGCAGCTGGCTGTGCAGCGGCGATCTCCCCTTGAGTAGGGATGCCTCTCAAGGTTACCCCTCCAGGATGACATATCCCTTACCTTACACCAGACATCGATGGGTTGCTAAGTGACATTTTTTGCATGCATGTAACATTTAAGATACATCTAGTAAGGTTAAGCAATAATCTTTGTATCCCATACTAACTTTAAGTGTAGGAAATAGTATTGACTGCCAATCCACCTGTACTTATTAAATATTTTACATACCTAAATTTACTGATTAGAACTCAATAAACTACTTGCTCAGATCAGTCTAAGTGATCTCTGACTCTTCTCCTGTGACATCCCCTCCTTCATTGTTTTCTCCAGCCTCTAATAGTTCCTTGGAGGATATTGGATATCAAGGCTCTCCAAGATAAAACCTCAAAAAGGAATGCTGAAAATGCTACTCATCACCTACAGATATGAGAAAAAACATCCCAACATTTAAATATAATTGCATTGAATCAATCCAATCTGAATTGTTTCTTTGAGACACATTTTTCAAATACAAAAATAGCAGTGTTTGGGTTAAAAAAAAGATAGCAAAGCTACGGTAGCACAAAACAACACCTGTTCCTGGGAGAAGAAATTCCAAAGAAATAATTTAACCTGCACCAAAATATTCGTACTTAAATGCCAAATCAAAGGGCCTAGCTTCCTACCAAAATAAGAATCCAGCTAACTGACCTGCTGGTTGTTAAAAGATTCATGTTAAAACAGACCACGGAGGAACAGGTGCACATATTCATTCGATATTTAGTAAAAGTACTGCTGAGCTCTGACCGGTGTCAGTAAGTGCAGATTTTGCAAGAAGAGACAGCTTAAGCATTGCAAGTGTCCTTAGAAAGTTCAGGTGTAGAAGCTTGCTTTCTTCAAATCTCCAGTGGTCACTGTGATAGACAGTGGTTACGTATGAGAAGTAATAAAGTACCTAAAGTATACCAAAGTATAATTCACGTCTAAATAATATAGAACCCAGTGGAAGGAGCAGAGATGTTATAAATGCTACCCAGACACGGTCAGAGAAAAAAATATTGCCAGTGACTCAACTTTTTCTAAACGAAAAAATCTATCACCCTGCTTGGACACATTTAGCCAGCATTTACTTAATTCACTTTAGGATTTTGTTGTTCTGCTACTGTTCTAACACTGTATCTGGAGGTGGGGAAAAACAAACACAGAAGGCAAGAAAGACTACTTGGAGTGAGTATCACAGCCACTCTTCTAAACCTATAATGGAAGAAGGAAAGCTTGAGGAAAGGAATCTAATACACATGAGCTAGAGGAAATGGATTCAAAGGAAAATTAGGACAGAACAGAGAAGCAGAGTGGAGACATAGTAAAGCAAACAGCAGAAAAGGTAACAGAAGAGCATATAAACTTTTGACAGCAAGGCCTGTTCTGGTTAATGGAATAAACATCCCTAAATCCCCTATTGCAACTATCATGGATAAACGGATGTTTCCCACCCTGTCAGACTCAGACATACAAAAACTACTGTTCATCCAGAGATGCTATGAGCAAGGATCTACTTATTTCTGTAGTGGCATAAGACAGTTAACTGAGGAGCGTACAACTCTTAGATGAAATGAAAGAAATAAACATACCTGCCGATGAATAACCTCTAGGTTTACTTTGGCTTTATTCACTAGTTCTTCTATTTTTTCAGAATCCTTTATATTCTTGTTTTCTCTGAAGGCATCTCTTATCCTTCTAATGGCATACGTTCTAAACACAAACAATAAAAAGACGTGTATTCATAGAGGTGCCACAGTTTGTGACATTTCAACATTCTTTAAAACGTGCTGATTTTTAAAAATACATATAAACACACATATGTATTTTACCCAGTTTTATACATATATCTTTTTATTCAGGGTCTTGTCTTGCCCGGGTTGAAACAATGACCAGATTCTTTAATAAAGAAAAAAAAAAAAAATCGGTTTTACTGGAAGTTATTGTAGAAAATTACCATATTTCGCATACCAATCCAGTCCTTACTGCTTGTTATTGCTGTAAACATACTATTGGATGCCTGGCACAGATGCTGCAAAGTTCAAGAACATAACAAAAAGCCTAAGAACCAAAAAATCATCCCCCAAATTATTTCGAATCAGTGTGACTACTCTTATTCTGCATGCTCTAAAGGTCATTCAGCTAACCACTAAATACATTATATGTTATTACTTGTTCTGACTTTGTAATCTAGCAGTCAACTAAGGCAGACTGATGGACCAGCCATAACAGAAAGGGCTCCTTCCCTGTCAACCCTCTCCTCTCCTGACAAAGTATATTTCACCCCTCAGTCCAACACTTCCTCATCCATGTCCCCACTAAGCAGCAATAACAGGACATGATCTCTGCAAGTAGGAAGAGGTTATGATCTCTGCTTTCAAGGAGGAAGGTCCAAAGCTGCAGCTATCTCCAAATCTCTCCCCTTTCTTTTCAACCCAGTAAAGAACATTTATGCAGTCTGTAGTGTACTGCTCAATAAAAAAATACGGCCAATTTCACTATTAAAATAAAATTCAGACTCAGCAGTAGATACTTTCATGACACACGTGCTTGGGAGGAGAAAGAGAAATGGCAGTAAACTGATCCTGCTCAGCTATGTTGATAATGTCCCACTTCTCTACCACCACATCACATCAGTATCATTTTTACTACAGAAAGTAAACCCTATGTGTGGCACTGGAGGGAAAAAAGGCTGCGGCAAGCACCACAAAGAATGTAGTATTTCAACAACTGTTTTCAATCTTGTATAAAAGTGAAACACGAGACACAAAATTGCCTGAAATACTATCATAAAAAACTCCAAAGACGATGTTGGAAGAGAAAAATTTTGAGGAGGAGACTGAGGGGGGAGAGGAAGAAGAGGAAAGATGAATAGCCAGCAGCAATCTGTACCCTTAGATGGTGTTATCCAGCTCTTAAGGCAGCCTCCACCAGCCAAGCAGCATATTTTCTCTTTGAGCTCATAAATAATACATTTCAGTCACAGGAATCAGGATGGTTATGGAGTGCCACCCTGCTGCCACACACCAGCAGATGGTGCGTGCATTTAATGAGGGCCTGTTCCCCTATAATGTGACACTAGTGTGCATGAGTGAGTGTGTGTTTGTAAGTGTGAAGTAACAGAATGTATTAAATATGGAAGCTCATTCTCACCCGCAGCTGCTGTCCTAGCAAGGTTTCAAGGTGAAGCTGCTTATTTCTTCTAGAAAAGAAACAACCCCAAATCATTAAGATGTAACTTTGTTGCTTGATGATGGCTGGATTTCAATTCACCCAATATACACACGTAAGGTTAAAACTGTGCAGAAACATATAATATTTTCTGCAAGAAAGGAAGGGTTTACAAAAGACACAAAGACCTAATATATATATATATACACACACACACACATTTAGCTTAAAAGAAAAAACAACAACTACAAGTATCCATTTCTGGGTACAAGTCTTTCAAAATGCAATACAAATGAGTAAATGCTATCTACGTAAAAAAGATAGATAGGAGTAAACCAAATTCTTGTTCAGTACAACCCCTACAGACTGGGGGGTTTTTTTGTACATATGGTGCATTAATTGTTCTGTTTTCTCTCTCTTCCTCTTGTTACACCCAACAGTTGTTGAAAAAGAAAAGATATGTACTTAGAAAACATCATCAGACCAGTTTTTATCTATAGTCAGAAAGTTGCACTATTTTTTCATTTTACAATTTCTTTAAACCTTTATGAATGTTAACACCCAACACAATCTTAATTCTACAGTTAAATCAATACATCTCCAGTATTCTCTAAACACACTTCAAAGACTAGCTTTATATCCTGGTACTAGTCTTTACTAAGGTTACATTGAGATTCAATATATCAGTTAAAATAAGGATGAGCGGAACTCAAAGCTCAAACCCAATACTATAACAACTGCAAAATACCCTTTCTTCTTTATTCAGGTGCCAGGGGAACATTTCACCAACACTCAAATTCTTTCAAAATTATGTAAAAAGTGTTAAGTCAAGATATAAACAAACTGGCAGGGTTTTTGTTTGTCTGTCTGTTTTTAAACAACAGCTTTTTATATGCAACAACAGTTGTGAGCAGCGTCAATTCCAAACCTTCATACTCTTTACACTTCAAGAGTTTCTTAACAGAGCATGTACTAAAAGCTAGTACCAACATTAGGGCTGCAATATTGCTGCAAGTCCATGAACAACTGAGCTCTTTTGAAAGTACAGTAACATGTATAGCAACATGTAGTGAAGATATACATGCTATGAAAAGAACTTGTTCATTCAGACATATCTCTCTCTTTTTTTTTTTTAAAGAGCGCTACTCCAAAGATCTTCTGGTTGATGAACAGACTGGTCAGCTGATCAGCTACTCTAATGGTGTGTATTTTCAGTTCAATAAGCATAAACACCAAAACCTATCATGTACCATTTGAAGGCACAGCTCGAAATGCCAGTGGCAGACAATATATGGCTATCTTCATAAAACTTTACAACATTAACCTAAAAGAAACACTATCTGAAGACAGAGTGACAGATGAAAAGCATACCGGCAAGTGAAACAGCTGCTGCACCTTATGGATGATTATTTACCCAAGCTGGCACAAAGGAACTGAGGGCATACAGCATTGCAACAAGTTTAAGCAAAGTCAGTGAAGGGGAGCTGCTGCAATTTTGCCACCCTCCCTGGTAGGCACAAAACCTCCCTCTGCCTCCTTCAGACTAGCACAGCCAGTCTGATATTTGGCCCTGAGGTGAGCCAATCCAACTTGGTAACATGGCAGAAGGCCAACCTACTAAAACAGTGAACTTTTGTTGTTGTTTTGGTTTTTTTTCTGGATTAGCGAGCTCCATCGGCTCTGCACAGCACTGGATGAGTGTTAGTGCTGAGGAGGAGGGAATACAGCAGTACTCATTTAGATGGATACAGTTTGCGATAGATCCCCCTCAGAGAGACCAAGCAAGTTGCATAAACAAAGGGGAGTCTTCAGTGAGAAGGTACCAAGCAAGCTCTCCAGAGAAACAGAACTGGAAAGCAATTCTGCATACAGCTCCTATAGACCTTTGGGAAAGGTCCTAGGAATGCAACAGTGTTCATTAAGAAACATCACTGCAAATGAAAACTCAAACTGCATTTCACAATCTACTATCTTTCTCACCATTCTTTGGAAACGGATACTGAAAAATGGCCGAAAGATGCAATGAGGCATTTTCTTTTCTTTTTGTCATCCAAGCACACTAGAATTTTAATAGAGAACACCTTTGATTTTATCTTCTGCAAAGACCTTCTAGCAAGCTAGTGACAGCAGTACCCAAGCAAGAGTGTATAGTTGAAGAGATTCACTCAGCGCTCTTTTACATATGCACGCTCAAAACACTTTTTGTGATCCCTACGTATGGACATCTGTCACACAATTAACTCCCAATTAAATCAAAAGCATGTACTCAATGGGTAATAGACTCAGTGCAATGGCTTCAGACCAAAGCCGCTGCAGGTGGATGGCTATGGAAAGTAACAGATACACATTAGCAGAAAACAGAAAGAGTGGTTGGGGGTTAATGTGAGAACACTGCCAGGGCCAAAACATTACCACAGACTCACAGGGAAAAGGCACTACCTGCTAAAGTTATGAGACAACAATGCCCCCAAATAATAGTAAAAACCACAGAGTTACAGTTAGAAAATAGTCTTTTTCCTAATACTCAGTCATTCACCTCTACCTTCAAAGAGTTCATCTTTTTCCTTCCCCAAAGCACAATTGAAAAACTAACATGTGTCCTCATAAAAATGAAGCCCACAAGAAGCGAAGTCTGAAACAACGGCTATTAAGGAAAAATGAAATTGCAGCAGAGGTACTTCAGAAAATAATAGCTGCTTGGAGATTTAGATATTTTTATTTCAAAATGTTTACTTATGTCATGCCTGACCAGAAAATAAAAAAAAATCCGTTTCCTTTTCAGGTCTTAACTCTTGTATCTTTGTGCTCTGCTAAACCAGAGTGTAAGAAAAGAAGCTGAAATGCCACACAGACATAATTGCTTTTAAGTACACAGTACTATGCCTTCAAAATAAACCTGGCCAAGCAATGTTTTCTCAGCACCGCTTTGCATTTACCAGTATCACAACATGCTAAAGGTTTAAGTCATCTTTCCAAGACAGCTTTACAAATATGCTGACATCTTGTCTTTGTGATTGTGAACAAATATAATGTATTAATAGATCACATCACAGTTATAGGCAACATACTGTGAAACGTAACAGCTATTACAAATTGTAAGACATTGAGCATGTATGCAAAGACAGAAGAGGAGTATTGTTGTACACAATCTGTGCAAGCAAAACAGATTACAAGGGAAGAGGCCTGCAGGTTAGAACACTCAAGACTTTCAGAACAGGTATAAAGTAAAATGCATTTTTCCTTATTAGCTTAAGTTGTATTTAATAAATTAAGGCAAACAATCAGTAGCCAACCTCTAGGAAGCCCACTGTGGTTAATAATCCTAAAATGAAGTATATGATGCTTTTAATTAAGGACACAAGATACTGATTTACAATACAGTAGTATTATATCAAGCAAGGGATCCTTCTCATAAAAGGTCATTGTTTCCTTTCACTAACTGTATTTTCTTACCACTTCTCCCTTCCAACTAACACCTGTTAAATTAAGGTAGCAACAGCCTGAATTTTCAGAATGTCCCATTATTACTAGCAGAATGTGCACCAGATAAGATTTGCCTAGCTGAATTCTCAGAATTACATACAATTTAAAAATGGAAAGTTTTTATAATTAAAAAAAATCTGCAGAAAAATACCTTTAGCTTACCTTAAGCTCTCATTAATGCTAGTGAAGATGTCTCCATGTATAGAATTACTTCAGAGGGAATGATATATTAATATATGTGTTTACGCATACATATTTCCATATATATATGTGTGTGTGTGTATTTACATTCTTTTTTCCTCTATAAAGGTCTCATTAAAAGACACCAATAAAGGTGAGGCAAAACTGCATGCAATTACCATTTAATACTAAAAAAAAGAAACATTTGACAACTGATGCCTGTTTGAGACTGAGATAAATACTTCATAGGGAAGTAGCTGTGACTTGTCTGATTGAACACAGGACCAACAGAATGTTTTATCAGCAAGGTGTTCTTCAAACTCCCATCACTAGACACGTTTTCAGCACTGCCACCTCAAGCTACAGCACAACAACAATGACACCTGCCTGTTTTCTAAAATCAAAGCAAAGCCTATTCCTGGAACCAGGATTTGCTTGGGGGAGTGGGGTTGGTGGCTGGAAGCTGGGAGGAGAGAAGAGTAAAGAAACATGAAAAATTAGACTGTTGGTTAACCCAGTATTATTTCCTTGAATTTTCTAATCAGAGTCCCTAGACAGTCCTCACAAAAAGCCTATAGAATGAAACCTACAAGCCACTACTTGGTTTCTCTGCTGATATCGAAAACATGAGTTCCAATAGAATTGCCAAGAAATAGGCCTGGAAGAGAACAGCACTAGAGATACTTTATGAGACAAGATTACCTCAGAAGAACAGAGGAGAGGAATAAAAATTGACCAACATCAGAAAACACACTTGAGAGCTGGTGACTGTGACCAGTGTGCATGATACATGCTGTATGATCAGATACACGGATTTGTAACTTATTTCTAAAGCAAATCTTGCTATTTTGTGTCCCATATCTCAAAACTTCTAACAAAAACTTAACCTTCTCTGTCAAAGTTGCCCTAGATGAGAAAAAGCTTCTAATATGCATGCCCATTTCTAAAGAGTTTCCTTTCATTTTCTTTAATCAATTTAATAACTGAAAATGCCTCCCCACACTTATATCTATATATATACAGAGAGAGAGACACTTGTGGCTGTTTTTAGGAAAGGAGGACTTTTTTTTTTTTCCTGACTGTATCCTTTTATCAGTTTGTGCCTGTACCCATTTCAAAGAAGAGAGCACAGATGACCACCCGATCAACAGGATCACAGAATCATTCATGTTGGAAAGCAGCTCGGAAGGTCTCTAGCCCCACCTCCTGCTGAAAGGAGGGTCAGCAATAGGATCAGACCAGGCTACTGACATCTTTGTCCAGTCAGGTCTTGAAAACCAGCATGGTGACTGGACCACCTCTCTGGGAACCATGCTCAATTGCTTGGCTGTCCTTGTGGGGAAAAAGCTTTTCCTTAAAGGCAGTCTGAAAACCTCTCTTCCTTCACTTTACATCTGCCGTCTCTTGTTCTGGCTGCTATTAGGTTCCCTCAATGTTGTTCTTTCTCCAGGCTGAACCAGCCCAGTTCCCTCAGCCTTTTCTCACAGGGCAAGTGCTTCAGCCCCCAACCACCTTGGTGGTTTCTACTGAGCTTGCTTCAGGTTATCCATGTCTTTCCTGTATGGTGGGTGGGCGCAAGACTGAAGGCAGTACTCCAGATGCAGTCTAACAAGCACTGAGTAGAGGGGGATAATCACTCCCCTCAATCTGCTGGCTGAGCAACTCAGGATACATCTCAAGATGCTCTTGGCCTTCCTTGCTCCCAGGGCACACAGCTGGCTGGCTGCTGGGATCCCTAGCCCCTTTTCAGCAGATCTGCTCCCTGGCCAGTCAGTCCCCAGCCTGTTCTGTGGCTGGGGCATCTCCTTCCCAGATGTAGGACATTGTACTTGTCCTTACTGAATTCCATAAGGTTGCTGTTTGCCTTTTCCTACAAGCTTCTGAGGTCCCTCTGGATGGTAAGCCCTGCCCTCAAGCATGTTGGCTCCCCAATTTGGTGTCATGGGCAAACTTAATGTGCAAGCACTGTTACTTCCCCTGGGTCACTGATAAATATGTGAAACAGGATGAGTCCCAGGATCAACCTGTGAAGACCCATTAACTACCATCCTCTAAGTCCCAGCATCCAACCAGTCTTAAAGGAGCATGGTTGTCCACCAATCCAGACCATAACACCCTAACTTGGATACAAGAATATTGTGGGAGTCAGCGTTGAAAGCCTCCCCAAAGTAGAGGTAAATGACATCCACTGTTCTCCCCTCATTCACAAATCCAGACAACCATGCTGGTCAGGCATGATTTACCCTCAGTTCCTAAACACCCTCTTCTTCATGGTCCCAGAATACTACCAGTGCTATTCATAGTTAACTACGATTATTTTTGCAGTTCTTTGAAACATACATTTTTGTTGCTATACTTCTAAAAATAAAAAGTTATTGGCTTAATTCTAAGCATAAAGAATCTCTGCAGAAGGGATTGCTTTTCAGAAGGTCAGGGTTAAAAGAAAAAAGGAAAGATGTCCAAATGAAAGCGTTCTTTTAATCTTAATTGGAGTTGCAACTACAATGTTATATTGTAGAAGAGGTTAAGAAGGAGGGTTACCAGTGAAGGACCCAATCGAACAAGCTGTTCAGTTAACAAGGCATCAGGCAAGGATGTGCTGCAGGAACTAGAAACAGAATTTCCAACAGATGAAAAGTGTTCTGATGGCCTGAAATGACTAATAGCTCTCTGCTAAGCTTTCACTGCCAAGACCCTTCCAACTGCTCACCAGGACACTTGGGTAGCTCAGCAGTCCAATTACCAGGTGGGGAATGCCTTGAAACCACAAGTTCAAATCCTGACAAGGCTGATTTCTCTCTTCTTCCTTTTGAGGCAGATACATACCATTCCATTTGCTGTGCTGCTATTTCTGAATAGTTCTTAAAAAAAGGCCTGGCCTGCTCTGAATTGCCTTTACAAATTCCATTATACTTTTGTGGAAAGATTAGAGTTTTAGTCCAATGCTGTGGCCAAAATTTCTCTCTTCAGCATGGCTAGGAGTTACCTTCCATTCTCAAAAGAGATGTAGTTTGGCTTGTGACTTGGGTACCCTGAAAAGGGCTAACTGTATTGCACCTCTTGGTGACTGTAACTGTTCTTTTAGAAGCCCACTGCGTGCTAAGCAGCCTTGCTGGATGCAAGTATTTCCCACTTGTCAGTGGAAAATGATATAGTCTTTGATGAAGCAATAGTGCTTAGGTTTTTTTAGTTAAACAACAAGGCATACAGCCTTGATATATTCTAACTTCTTGGACTGCAGTGTGGTTGGTCTGGACAATGATGAGATTTTGATAGGACATTTCTGAAGCACAGCATTATTTCTGAAACTAAAGACTTAGATTTAGTAAATATCTAGTTACAGTTCCGATATTATTCTTTCAATATGGAAGTGATAAAAATGCCAATTCCTTAGGAGAGAAAGGGGATTGAGTATCAGAAGTATGTTGACAGCATACAGTTTTAAAATAATAACTGAGATATTCTGACTTACAAAAGACTTTAAGAAACAGTTCTCTGAAGGTTATCTGAGGTGAAGCTTTGTTGGTCATTTTGACAGACTAGTAATTTTGAGCATACAGAACAGACTCTTAATAAAGTTTTACTTTGCAAAAGCGATCCTTGGATTCTAGTAATAAAGACAATTAACTTTGCCTCTTGATTTTTGCTTGAGTAAACCTATGCGTTTTGAGAAAGAAGAATTTAAGCCTCATAGATCCAAAATGAATCTAGAAAATAAATTACATTGAAATTAGATAGGATCCAGTCATCTCATGACAAAGACAACAATAAACCATAAACATAATTTATTAAACAATCCAAATGAAGTAACACACCACCTGTTCTGTCTTCTTATAAACACACTAGAAGTTACAGGATTTGTCCCAACTTTATCCTCTCATCTATTTCTATCAGCTTTACAGCTTATCCAAAAATCTTTGTTTCTTATAACTCAGTCAGTAGTGACAAACATCCCCCATCATACCTCCAATCACCATATGGCTCAATGACCTTCCCTCATTTATAGCAAAGCACTGCATGTTTAGTTTAGCAAATTCGCAACATCAATTTTGACAATAATGATGGATATTTGTAATTACAATGTAATACTTAGCAGCATAGAAAATTCTAATATATGCAAAGCTTATTAGTCAAATCTAGAGCCTTAAAAAGTCAATTTGGAATGCATAACACAAAATCACCATCCCACTTTGTACGCACAACAGAGTACTGAATATTATTTTTAGACATTTGGGACCATAAATATAGTGCCTTTGGACATTACATGAAATGTTTCAGGAAGCTCAGATACAGACTACTGTGATTCTGTTACCAGAGGCTCAAAAAAAAAAAAAAAAAAAAAAAGCACATTGTTTTGTACACTATGAATTTACCTAAGGCACAGAAAGTCAAGTGAACTAGATCTTTCCTTCTGTACTTTTTCTATTTAATTAGTTACAGAATATGGAAGTCTTCACAAGCTTTACAGATGATAACACCAGCACAAAAGAAATGGGGGCTGAAAACCCCAGCTTCAGCCAAGAGTGGAACAGTAACCCAGAAACGCAATGGGTACAAACTCTGTGTGTCACTTCATCTCCACAGGAAATCAGATGCAGCTTCTTACACAATAAGAGAGCAGAATGAATCATGAGTGAACAGAGGCAAGGTTTGAAGGGAAAAGAATATTCTGCTCAGCAAACCTGAGTCGTTCACTCACAGACCATGTCACAGAGGCCAGATCTGAGGTCGAGGCAGGTGCAGCTGGTCTTCATCCACATAAATTACATAGCACCTCTATGCACCGAGCATAATGTGCTAGAATATCCACCACAGCTTTCCACACTGTATGGCTCTCCACTCCTTGTACCTCCGAGGTGCTATCAGCACAAATGAGCATTGAAAAAAGCCAGACCCTTAGCGGGCTAGTTATGGAACAATATGCCCACAGCTCTTACCTTTAGAGCATAATGATGATCAGCTAGGACATACCTAAGACCTCTGCTAGCTCCAGTAAAATAAATGCAGCTTCTCAGGATCTATATATCCTACATATCTTTCTGGAGTCCAGAAGTAACATATGAATCAAAGTAATACTAAATCCTAAGCAAAGCAATACAACATTTGTGAAAGCTACTTCATATAAAAGAAAAAAAAAAAGGGTTACACCCATTTTCCTATTATTTTTCCTAGAGTTACTTCAAAAAACAACATAGGATGGATGATCTAACTGCCCATTATGAAGCTAAGAGCACCTACCAGCCAAAATGTTTCTTTTGGGCTATGTATGGCCTCCATCTCTAAAATTTTGCTGCATACACTCATACTCTCCAAACTGTAGATCCCAGCATACAATCTAATACTTTGATCTGACAGAAGACTAAATTTAAAACTTAAGCTATGCTAGTCCAGTGAACAGAAGTCATTCAATAAACCTGCCGACAGATCTGTGTGCTGAAGCAGTTTAATCTAACCACTGTAACAGAGAGATCAGAAATATTCAGGAAGACAGAGACAACAATTTTATTTCTCCAAGAAGAGAAACATTGACAAAATATTGTCTTTTAATCTAGTCAAGCCTAAGTATGTTAAGTTCAGATGTTAAAATTCAAAGGTGAAGATAAAGCTAAGGGAAAGGTCAGTAATTTTTGAAGAGTTTTCCAGTCAACCTCTTAACACTCTCTCTTAGAGGCTTACACTATGAAGGAAAAAAAAAAATCACCTTATTCAATTTCTATAATATCTATATAGAGAGAGACAGAACAAGAGTAAGTTCAGACTGCTACATTTATATATCACAAAAGGTTCTGCATTTCAAGCCAGAAATGTGTTGCAAAAAAACCCAGATAGTACTTAATAGCTAATTAAAAGTCATGAGAAAAAATTCACTCACATGAGTGATGATAGCACTTTTTGTCCTTTATCTGCAAGTACAAAAAAACCATAGAGCAAACACCAACTCCTTTCCCTCCCATAAGCACATGGCTGTAAGGAGAAGTTCTTCTAAGATAACAATTACTGTTAACGTGGAATTAACATCTGGTTTAAAACTCAATAGCTCAGATGAGTACTGGCTAAGGTTACTGCATGAGGTATTAGGAGAGGAAAAGAGGTATGAGGAGTGGTCTATTTATCATAAAAATGTTTTCAGTATAACATTTTATGACCAGGGCAGATTACCTTCCCTTTGACATGCAACATGACCTTCCATTCCCCAGGGTAGCAGAAAAGGTTTCCAATCTCGGAACAAATTACCAACAGAAGTTGCAGAAGCACCAGGTCCCTTGCTAATGATAGCAATAACTTGCACTGATATAGAATTTCTCCTTCAAGGATTCCAACAAATTGTTGGGAAATAAAACCCCACAATCAAGCCTCAAAATCCATATAGGTTAGTAAGTACTGCCACTAGTTCACAGAATGAGGAGTTCTGTGTAAGTATGTAAGTATAGTATACTTATTTGCCCAACACTGCATTGCTGTAGCTGGCAGGACTAGGTTCACCCTGTGTTCCCATTGCTTTTAGAGGTGATTGTGAAGGTACCACCGCCAGTTTAATAAATATTCATCTTCACATTCAAAATTTGCAAATAATAGGCAGAAATTTTTGGTATAAATTACAAACTGAAAATAATAAATTAACAAATTTAGTAAAAAATGTGCTCAATAGCTCTGGAAATCCAGAAACCTATTTACAGGTCTACACGAAATAATTTTTTCATTATTGTTTTGTAAACAAAACACTCAAACATTTATTTTCATATTGTAAATTAGGTCAGGAAAAAAGCATTACGAGCGAGTCATCTAATTTACTTTGGACAGTGATAAAACTACTTCAATCAATCAACAAGTGTTCCTCCCTTCAAAACTAGTTTACATATGAAGACCATTAATTTGAAAACGTATTTGCTAATTTATTGGACTAGAAAAATGCTGTTATAGTTTAGATGAGTCAAAGATGTTTTCTGGAGCTTAGTAGCAGGTTAGTTTCAAGGCAACACAACACACTTCTATTTGACATCCAGAACATAATTCAAACTATAAACTTCTAGGACGTACTGTGGCTTGCACTATGTCTTAAGCACTTCATTTGAGCTGTATTGACTTTAAAACATTTTCCTGAGAAGGAAGGACTCTGATGTTATTTAAATAAATAAAAACATTGATTATGAGGGGAGGCACATTTTGATGAATGAATGAATTATTGTTTCACAAAGAATTCCATTAGTAATTCAATCCAAAACTTGATGAGATGTGATGGCTTGTACCTAGCCCCTTCTACTCTCAGTTCCCCTGTTCTTAACTGTGATTAACAACACAAATAAATGATGGCTTCTGGCCCCCATTTAACTCTTCCACTGCTATTCTAACATAGTCTGCAGAAAACTGTTTAACATTCACTGAACGTGTAACTGTCAACAGTGGCTATCCACAAGATAAACTGATTTTCTCCAACACCAAGGCTCTGAGGAAACCTGTGTCCACATTTCTCCTGCTTATGCAAACAATGAACAGATGCTTACATCTGCCTGTGACTGCAATTGAGCATTGTGATAATCTCTGTTTGTTGGAAAAACAAATAATGCCAGTAAATAAATACTATCAAGCAAAAATGCCATGTATCCTGCAAGCAAATACTAGTTAGCAGAAATCACATGCTGTGCAAGACAAAGACAACTCTGTAAAGACTGACCTCACAGGACACAATAAATTATTCTCATAGGCACTTAAAGTCACAGAACTAACTTTAATTATATAAGCTTGAATACCATAATAGATTAGTGATTATTGCCAATGTATTAGAACTGATTAGAGTTTCAGGGAAAGATTTTCATCTCTGACAGCTAAAATAAGACAATCTTACTTTTATACAAGCTAATGATTTAGAAACAGGTCTTTAATGGTTGCAGACCAGGATACGCCAGACAAGCAGACTCAGAAGGACTGTCAAGATCTGGCAATGAAGTTTGTGGAGAATCTGACTGCTGTCATATTCAGAATCCCACAAGACATTTTGAATCCCATGCTGATTTGGTGTAAAATGTTCACGCAGCTGTATTTATTTAAATACTAGTTTCTTGCAAAGTATATAAAAAGCCACAGTTAATTATGTCAACTTATAAATCAGCATTTTCTAAATTTAAGTTAAGCATCTTTTGATCTAAATGCTATCAAGTTCAAGGAAAAAAAAAGCACTGCAATTCAATGGAGATTCATTTGTAATAAGACTAACACACTTATCATACTTCCTTTAGCTTCCACAATGGCTCCACAGCTTCCTTTAAACAGGGATTTTTTGAAAAGGATTACAGGGATGGAGCAGAAGTGAATTCCTGACCTCTTAATACCAATACATTCATACATGCATACACACACACATAGTATTTACTTTGTGCATAGGCTTCTTTTCTTCCCAAGACTTAAATGTGATTTAACAAATGGCTATTTATTTGAAAAGTTAGAAAAACACACCTAAGCAGCAGCTCTTCCCAAAACTTTGTAACAAATGTGATGCTGAAGAAAAGTCTAGTCCTAAGTATTATGACTCTCTAAATGCCAAGCCTGGCATTTAGCCATTCACAGCACAGGACCTTCAAATTTACCTGAAGAATAATTTAAAGATTTTATTTCATACACATTCTGTTAAGGAAGACAGCATCTGAACACAACTGAATTCTTTCACTATTACCATATCAAATGTTCAGTTGTGCTTTGCGTCCTGAGAAAAATGTTAGAATTTTATACAGAGATCAGGTGAAAAGGAATAGAATAAAAAGTAGAAAAAACGTAAGGGAAGAAGGCCATTTTCCATAATGCCTTCCTAGCCAGAATATTGTCTGAATGATTTGTGGCATCTTCATTCTTGAGAAAGAACTATAATATTAAGAAGAATCCGAAAAATATTCCTTACTGAGGACATCCTCTGTACCGAGTTCAGTGTGAAAGTCACGGAACAGCTGGCCCAAGTATGCACACACACAAGAAAACAATCAAGAAAGTTTTCTTTTCATGCTCATTTTTCTTAGAGAGGCAGACAACCATGTACAATCTAGGACTGTACCTTCTTGGTCAGCAAACCCAAAAAACCATGGGAAGAGCTTTATCAAAGAGGTCATTCAGACAGCATCCTTGCTATCCGTTGCTGCAGCAAGTGGTTCTAAACATTGCCTGATCAACTGCAAGGCTTTTTTTGCAAAATTACTTTGATTTTTTTAAATCCAGAATGTTGATCTTCTAAAGAATACTTGAAATAATAGCCTGTGTCTACTGTGTCTTGAGTAAGTCTTAAAGCTTCAAGGTCAGCACCTTTTCATCACGGGCAGCGTACAGATGGATACAGTGAGGAACTAAATGTTAAAGCCAAATCCAAGAGTAAGGAAAGGAGGAGGTGAGGTAGGACAGCATTTCAATACTCACAAACTATTACTACATTACAAAGTGTTTTTCATTTACCATAAGTCATACGCATATGTCTATTGGTATGAATCACTGCCAGAGGCAGTAATTTTTCTATTACCCTAATTAGTTCTCAAATTCTACTGGTAATTAAGTCTTATATAAAAAGAAAAATATCCCTGTTCTATTGTGCTATGCAAAGAACACAAATAATGTCTTGGATAATGACGACATCAGATTTACTCAATTTGGATGCCTTTGCTAAAATAACAAAGTCCATTAATCAGTCTTTTGAGAAAGTCCCCACTCCAGAAAAACAGCTTTCCTGCCAAAAGACTAAACACACCTTAAGAACATGCTCTGCCCTATATAGTGGAATCCCTGAATTTTTACTCCTAAACTTTCATTCAAAACAAACCCCCCACATTTATCATAAGCACCTTGAGATTCTCAAAATAAAGATTTTCTACATGTTGATATAATCTTTCAGAGAAAGATGAAATCACAGTCTGTATGAAGTTTAACAAAGACAAGTGCAAGGTCCTGTACCTGGGAGGACATAAACAAAGAGCCCAGCACAGGTAGGATCTGTGTGGCTGGGGAGCAGCCTTGCCAAAAGAGACCTGGGGGTCCTGGTGGACAACAAGCTGAACACAAGTCAGCAGTGTGCCACTGCAGCAATGAAGGCAAATCAGATCCTGGGCTGCATCCGCAGGGGCATTACTAGCAGTGACAGACATGATCATCCCACTCTACTCAGTGCCTGTCAGGCTGCACCTGGAGTGACCAGTTCTGGTTCCCATGATTCAAGAAAGATGTGGACAGACTGAAGAAGTCCAAAGGAGGGCCACAAAGATGATGGAAAGGCTGGAGAACCTGCCCTATGAGGCAAGACTGAATGAGTTAGGTGTCTTCTGCCTGGAGAAGAGGAGGCTCAGGGGGGATCTCATCACAGCTTTCCAGTACTTAATGGAGGCTCTCTCTTCACAAGGAGCCACACAGAAAGGACAAGGTGCAATGGGTCCAAGTTGCACTGGGAGAGATTTCATCTGGACGTAAGAAAGAAATTTTTTACAGTGAGAACAATCAATCACTGGAACAACCTCCCCAAGGACGTGGCAGAGTCCCAGTCACTGGAGGTTTTCAAGATGCAACTGGACAAGGTGCTAGATAATCTCACCTAGGCTCCCTTTCCCATGAAAGGTTGCCTTTGATGATGATCTTTGGACATCCCTTCCAACCTGGGCTGTTCTATGGTTCTACATTCTATGTCTCCCTAAAATCAGATCAACAACTATGTTGTTCAAAGCAGGAAAAACAATTGGCACTGAAAAAAACAGTATAACTTATTTTGCTCGGTTTTGTTCTTAGGTTAGCAGAGATTTGAAAAAATCAGATTTACTAGTTTTAAAATCTTGAAGGACAAGTCTCAGATGAAACTGAATGCATTCACTTAACTTGTTTCCAATGCAAAACCTGTTTTGACAAATTTCCTTCCTTGATTCTTCTATAGTCTGGGTAGTTTTATTAATTAATCAAATAATATTGCACATTCTAATCAAATTCCATAAAAATGCGATTTACACAGACAAGAAAAAATATATCTATAAATAAAACTGCAACATTCACCAGTTAACAGAGAACATAACGTATAACTGAAATAAGTGTACAATAAATCAAGAAATACTTTAAAAAAACATAAAGAAATTATTTGCAGAAAAATTCCGACCGAGAGACTTAAAGCTTCTGACATTGCTCATAACTACAAGAAATTAAAGAATTGGAAAGGAGACCAGCCAGAAGCATGTCATATGATGTTTCCCAGAGCTTAGTAGCCAGTGTTAGTATCTTTATAGGCCAAGGAAGGCCTGGGACCTGAAAAATCATAGTAATGTTGGTTAGCTAGAATCTCTGGAACTTATCCAAGCCAACCTCCCACTTGAAGTAGGCCTACCCACAACAAGATCAGGTCAGCCATGGTGCTGTTCAGTTAAACCTGTCACAAAAACCTTCAAAAATGGAGATGTTAAAAATCTCTTGGGGAGACCTGCTCCAGCCCTGTGCTACCCTTCTAGAGAAAACCCTCTTCCACTAGATTCCTGTGCATTTTGACCACTGAGCTTCAGTTACGTTAAACAAACAAGAAACTTTGAAGTTCAGATTACCCTTCATTTGCAACAAGATGTGTTTCAACAGCTTTCACAAGTTTATAAATTCTTTTGCTTTCTGTACCAAAAAAGAAACACAACATAAAGCCATTATTTAAATCACAAATGAAATTCTATTTAGAAACTATCCCTTATATCAATTCAGTTGAGACTGTAATCCAACACGTTATAAACTGTCAGAGGATCTACTTTTTGTCAACCAAGCAGACAAAAAACAGTATGCACATTAAGAACCACCTTTTTGACTCAAAGCCTAACATCTTCCCTCTTTGCATATTTATCTCCCTCCAGTACAAATCGCTTGTCCTTCCTCAGACTGTCTGCATGGGTAATAGGGCAGAAGGGCAGACATGAAATTACTTACAGTCTACTAAACTCTCTCTCCCTGCTGTTAAAACCTGGCCTACACATCTGGGCCTCCAAACACTCCATAACATTTACTGCAGGACTCTGGAGATGCTCCTGTGTGTTGTTACTCTGAAGGCTATCAGCGGTGACCTCAGTTACTTTAAGACATGAACTTCACAGTTATGGCACTAACAGTTCTTTTGGGTGGTAGAAGAAAATTCAGTACTACCAGATAACATATAGAGTATATTTACTAGGAAATTCACAAAACAAAAATACTGAATTTTATATCACAATCTATATGTACACATTTAAGAGAAAAAGTACAGCAAGCAAATAAGGAGACAGTAACCAGCTGATCACACTCCAGACGTACACTTACAAATATGCACTGTTTGCAATAAAGAAATATTCTGAAATTCTCTAACTGAAATCATGAACCAGTAAGATTAATCCTTAATACTTTCTACTTCGCTATAAGTTGGTTCTTTACAAAGTCATTAGGTTTACCCCAGGGTATTACCATATCACATTACAGCAGCCCTGAGGACATGGCGGGACTGCTTATCTTGGCACAGAAGAAGCTAGCAGGGTATCCATTTTAGCTATGGGTGTGGCATAAACACCAAGGCAGAATTGTTGTTGTGGTCCCAGCAGATCTCTATATATAATAGCTGCTGATGGTTTCTTGCTAGAAACTGCTATTGCTTTTAGTGCTCACAAATGTGTGTATATGCTGCAAGATTTTATACAGTTGCTGATTTTATAGTATCTAAGGTCAAGCCCATCAAAAACTGAGATAATTTCTTTAAGGAAAGGGAAAACTTGCACCGTGATATAGTGTCAAAAAATCAGATATCCAAGGCAAACACATATCTTATGATTTCTATCCTTTAGAATTTGCTAGTATAAAAATGTTAAAAGAAACAGAATGAAAAGTTTTACATTGTGTTAAGCAGAAACTCATTGGTGCACCTATCGTTCTGTGATAGTTGGCCTTGCCTTTGAGCTGCACGCCAAAATTTCCACACAGCCAAGACCCCCCAGGTACATACCTAATTTTGCAGGTACCTGGGGAGGGGGGCTGGGCTCTGGGTATGGGTTATAGAGAAGAGATGACAACAATTTCTCAGGTTCCCTGTGCTCTACCAGCAAGGGGCCAGGCAGAGGGGGGTCCACATGTGGTCCAGGAGGCTGGTGACACCAATTATTGAAGCCACCACTGTGAGGTGGCACTGGCTTGCTTCCTCCCACTGCTGTGGACTCAGCTTCCTCACTGATCACCCCCCAGCACAAACCCATTGCTGAAAACATGCCATGGCCCAGATGGGAGTTACATTCAACTGTTCACCAGCTGCATATCTCACGAGCCTCAAGCCATCCCCATTACATACAATCTTCTCTTTGTTAGCCAGAATAACGGCAAGCTGGGATACTCAGGACAGTGAAGAGCAGGGGGAAGCCTTGATAGCAGGGGAACTAAAGAAAGAGGACGGGAACATGATGCACATACATGCTGCTGCGTGGAGTTAGCAATGAAGGTTTATTAGCTCCAACTCAGTTTCAGCCCCACAGCCTTTCTTCTCAAGGCACTCCCTCACACATGAGGTTTGGGGAATACTTATGCCTTGAAGAGTGCAAAGCTCACCATGCTTATACAAGTTCAAAGGCTTCTGTTCCCAATTCTTGCCAGGCTGGAGATGATTCACAGCACAGGTAGCTCACATGTCTCTGCCCATGGTCCAACTGAGTGGCAAAGTGAATAAACTACCAGTGAGTAATACAATTTTGCTAGTGTTGGTGGGGAGCACCCCCTGCGAACGCAGGGGATATCCGACGGAGACCTGGCCTATGCCTATAGCACGCAGGCAGACATACCATCTACCAAAAACCGGTGCATGTCTTTCACCAACAGCCAGAGAAGGCAGCCAGCCAGGCAGCAGGGCACCCTGTGCATCAGAACGAGTGAACCCTGCTCCCTCACCACACACAGCACCCTCAGCTTGGCCGCAGCACATGGTGTCAGGGTTTGGCAGGGAAGCCAACCTCCTCCGGCACAACCAGGGCACAACCTGTCCCCGGCTCTCCCCCGCCAGGAGAAGAAGGGCAGCCTCCAGAACAGACACGAGATTTTTCAGGCTGGGACAATCTCTCTCCTGTTCTTTCCTCCTACAAGAGGGAGGAGGGCCCATAACTTGCTGCTTTTGAGGCAGCCCGGCACAGGGACTGGGGGGCTGACCCTCCCCTGCGCCCCGAGTCGGGCCCCGGCCCCGGCCCAGGCCCAGGCCCGGGCAGGCCGCCGCGGCCGGGCCCGCTCTCGCTCCCGCCGCCAAGCCACAGCTCGGCCTGGGCGGCCGCTCCCTCCTCCGCGGGGTCCCCGGAGGTCACGGATCCCCTGCGCCCGCCAAAAAACGAGCCGCTCACGCAGCCCCTGCCCAGCCCCAAGCAACGCCGGCATTCCCTCCCCTTCCCCGTTACCCCCACGCCCCCGCGGGGAGAAGCGGCGCCGGGGCCGCTGCCCGCCCCGGAGCCCGTCCCCGCCCAGGCCGGGAGCGCACCTGTAGTTGTAGCCGCCGAAGCGCTGGCTCTCCCGCAGCAGGGCCCGGTACAGCCGCAGCACCTCGGCCCGGCTGGACGCTGCCATGTTGCCGACGCCAGGCGGGTCCTCCCGCGGCGAGGCCCCTTTCCCCGCCCGC
>NW_010972809.1:7488816-7495916 GCF_000737465.1 Haliaeetus leucocephalus | reverse complement strand
CGGAGGGCTCGGGGCGGGTCCCGGGCCCGCCGGGTCGGTGCCGCCGCCGTGTTATTTGCTCAAGCCTCGGCCGGCCCTGAAGCGCTACCGCCGCTTCCCGCGAGGGCTCCTGTCAGCCTCGGCCGGCGCGGCTGAGAACGGCCCGAGCGCTGGCAGAGCCGGGGGAGCGTGTGGTGGTGGGGGGGAGAGGCCTAAGCGGCGAGGAAAGGAAAACCGGCCTTCTAATAAACCGGTCGGTGCGTTTGGGTGCACCCACGCTTGTTTTGTTGGTGTGTTGCATGGGGAGGTGGATGCTGGCGGGGTGGGAGTGGTGTAGAGACTGGAAAGGGGCAACAGGTGACGTGTGTTTGGTGATTGCATTGAAGTGGCCATGGAAGGTTGCGGTGAATGGTGACCTGTGCTCGTGGGTTAGGGCCTGATGTGTTGTTGTGGTGTGGGAGCTGGTCCTCGCTCGGTATCTGAAGTTGAATTCTGTTACTTAAACTGACTTGGGCGTGTAGTTACAGTTCAGGTATTGCTTAAGCTAAGCAGTGAGTGTCTCTGAAGGTGGTTAGCAGGGATTTCCTGCCTCTGTGCTTTTATTTTCAATGGGAAATCTCCATTTACCATTTTTCTTGGGTTTTTTTTCCACAGTCCTGGGAAATGACTACACTGGTTTTACCAGTGTCCTCCCCTATGGTTCTCCATTTGTGCAAGTTTTCAAAAAGTTAATAACTGTGTTGTGACTTTAAGTGAATTTAACGCACAGGCCCATGTGTTTTGAAACTGGCCTTGAAGGCGGCAGGACACAGTGCCTATGTATTGTACAGCCCACAGAATAACAGGTTGCCTGAACCATTTAAAAAGCAGGTTCTGTTTATTTGGTAAATCTTGGGTTTTGCTCTTTTCTGCTGTGAGACTGGGTCTCTTTTTCTGCTTAAGCACCTCTTTTTTAATTTATACTTGTTCCTTTTTTTGCTGGAAAGAGCACTTACCTAGCATCCTCTTCTGCTGAAAGTTTTGCCACTCCAGGATAAATGTGACTTTGTAACTTACAGGTATGATGCCCCAGCTGTATTTAATAGTGATTTTTAAATATTATTGATATAACTTATTTATAATCATTACATGGTTCCTACTTTCTCCACAGTATGTTCTGTATATAGTAGATGTTTGTATATATCCTACATGTCTCTGGCAAAAGTGCTTCAATTGCTGCTGCTAACTGAACTCATATTTTATTGTGTATATACTTTGAGTATTGTTATTTGTGTCGGTTGTACATCTGATACAATTTACAGTTTATTGCGTAGAACTAAAATAATTCTATGCTTCTGTGTGTAAATAAAATAGACATGCATGGAGTTATCTCAAATTTGTCTTTGCAAGTACGCTATATTTTAGCAGCCCTTTTAGGCTTCTGGAAACTGAGATTTTCCATACATAGCAAATTTCTTTGATATTCTCTTTACTAGAAATGTTAGAGGAAATGTTGCATTTTTGTAGAAAAATGTAAGCAACTGAGACACTGACAAGCATCATGTTTCTGAGGCCTTCCCTTGTAAGTTACAAAACAAAGTGTTTTGGGCTAGCTTTTGGCATTTGGGAAACCCAAACAGGAAAACATAAAGCAAGCGTGCTCTTTAGTTGCCTGAAGGACCAACCAAATTCTCCTTGTAGCCCAAGCCATACTGTTGGTACAGATTGCCATGCCAGAAGTGGAGTCCATCTGAGGTGCCGGTGCACCTATCTTTGCAGCTGTTGATGGCTGGAGTGCTTAATACATGTTAAAGCAGAACTCTTGCTTTGTGTCTGCAGATTTATTATCTTCCCTGAAAGCAGCAGTGGCGACACTGCCCTTTGTTTTGATTGTGGGCTTCGGACAGCTTAATAGATACAGGTCCGTCATGTAGAGAGCAAAACCCAGCTTTAAGAGTTTGGCGGAGTTATGTGGAATCATTCTGTAGATGAGTGTGGCAGTTATTCCATCTAATTTCACAACAGCCCTTTTGTTATTGTGAGAAATAAAGTTTTGATGCTACAGTCTTTAGCTCTGAAAGATGGGAGACTAATTGGGAAGAAAGTAAAACACATTAAGCAAATTTTGTTTACAAGAACACTATTGATTTCATATTTGTAAAATAATTATAAATGATTTTGAAATAGCCTTAGGTGCCAATTCTGTTCCTGAATCTCCCTGACAGTTTTTGTGAATTTTTTTTTTTTTTAATTTTTAAATTTTTTTTTAGATAACTGTGTTTTTCTCTTAAGGAAGTATGGAAACCTCGTATGTTTAGAATAAGCAATAAGCACATGCAATGTACTATCAAATGCAAAGTAAACATACCAAAGGGAAATAGTCTTTCCGCTTGTCTCCCTTTCCTGGCTTAACCTTTATTACACTTAAGGAGGGAAGAATAATTTTTTGCATAAACTTGTCATCTTTATGCAGTTGGATTGGTGCTGTTGACTGGAAAAACTAATTATTTTCTTATGTATTTTATTATTGCATTTTCTTGGAAGCAATGGATTATGGTCTCAGAAGTCCTGTCATTCTGCAGTAAGTGGGCATTGCCTCTGCTGTGACTGGGGTACATTTGTTTCTGCTAGCTTTCTGTGTATGTGCATCACTGCAAGCCTGCAGAGAATTTGAAGGACAGACACAGCCCAAATGGCCATTGTTGTGTCCTGTGACACTGGAGCTCAGTAATGATCACTTCATTAACTGCCTCCTCGTTGCCTAGGGGGAATGCACACCTGAATTTTATCTAGACACCAACCCAGGGCCAATCAAGATATGGGCAGATGATTTTTTTTACCCCCGAACTTCTCTGGTTTAAAACTCAGTGCAGTTGTATTGTTACGTTTTATAGGGATGGGGCTAGAGATATGTTTTTCTTAATTGCAGTGATACATATAATTGTTGTTGAAGTGAGTTGGTGGGTGTTCATTTGTACAGAAGTCTTTGCTTTTGGCATTTGGTCTGAGGAAGGAATGTGGCCTGTGCCTTGCCTTTCTGCATCTCTTGGGATAAATAAGCACTTTGAGAATGATATAATTGTATCAGTATCTGGAATAGTTACTAATATTTCAATTATGTAGATGTTAAAGAAAAAAAAGGAGGGGGGGCAAATTTTGATGAAATACCTGCAGAGAGTGTGGACTGGTGTGAAAGGAAACAGCTGTTACATTCTCCAGAACGTTTTGGATTTTTTGTTGTATGTTGCCGAATTGTTCCTTGCGGTACAGTATTTCAGCTTTATGACATGGCACTTAACGCTTTAAGAGAGCATGGGCTTTCCTCATATGCTGCTGTTTGTGTTCATTATTTTTCTTTGCGGGTCAGTATGATAATTGATTGTCATGATATTATCATCTCTTTTAATTATTGTTTTTCAGTTTCTGAAAGTGTGCTAACTTTTCCCTGCTGCTGTGGTGCATTTTCTCCCTCTTCTTCCCCTCCCTCTTCTTCCCTGCTTTTAGTTCTTGATGGACAGTGTTGTGCACAGTGAGATCTTACCCAGTGTAGAGTTGGACCTTTAAAATAAGGACCATGAATCACAAGAATTTTGGGATTTCAGTCACAACTGTAACAAAATATAATTTAACCATTCCCTATAGTGAGTAAGATTTCCACAGTATCAAAAGGAGGCCTTGAATAACTGTGCTTCTTTAAAATAATATATATTTATTTGGTTGCTCTATAGAAAAGAACATTTTTAATCATGAGGCAAAACTTCTGTGTTTCAAATTCAGCTGTGCTCCTAAATTATTTGTGTGTTTTGGAAAATTCTGCCTAAGAGTTCAGAGGGAAGAAAAAAAAATGGGACAAAACTCTTCTCTCAGTCACTTTTTGAGTTACCCCATCTCTTTCTGAACTGAATTTCAGAATGTTGTGTATTGTTTAAAGTATGATTGTAAGAATAGTAATAATAGGGGAAAAAAACCCCAAACAACCCAAACAGTAGTGGGTTTTCTGGTGTAATACTTGGTTGTGTAAGGGAATACCTGTTTTACCACTGCCGCCCCTAAACGTTTGCTGGTTCATGATCTCTTGTGCTGCAGGCGTTGCACTGAAAGAAACACTGAATTTTGTTTTCCTTGTTGGCCTCAGTCTTAATCTAATTTCCAGTGGCCATGTGCAACACCAGAGGATTTCATGGGCATCATGTTGCCTGCTAATTATGTATCATGTTAAGCAGCTGGACAGTTCAGCAGTTGTGGGATAACTTCTGGATCAGTGACATGCAATGTTGATATATACCATATTGATTTTGAAAGATGTTGATAGTGGACATATGTTGGTAAAGTACTTTGAAATGCCTGAAATAAAAATGCTATAAAAGTCCAGAATTAAAAGGATAATTTTGTGTTACAGCAATGGGCAAGAGAATAAGTAATAGGGGATTAAAATTGCAAATAATGCTTAAATAGTTCAGTGTGTAATAGTTGCATTAAATGCAAATGACAATTCTAACCTCAGTGCTGATGAAATCCAAGGTATTTTTCAAGACAAGAACCCAACAAGAAATGAATGTATTTTTGCTGTGTGGTTGTTACATTGAAATCTTACTGACAAACCTGATCATGAGAAGTAGGAAGGACAGGATTTATTAAGTGTTCTCATCCATGACCTCATCAATTCAGAAATGCTTTCTTTTCTGTGCTTTCCAGTGTTTCATATAATCTAGTCTTAAATAACTTTCCTTTCTGTGGGAAAAATATTCTACTTAATATTGTATCTTGCTGTTAAGAAATGTTTTCTATTGCTCAGCCTATGCTACCCTCTTCCCTGAGTTCATCCCCCTCTTTCATTTATGCCCCTTAGAGTCAACTGTGTAATTCTTCTCCCTCCTCCGTGATTTACACTATCATTCTGTTTCTCAATAGCTGTCACCTAGCCAGGCTAAGTTATTTTGATTTTTTTTTTTTCTTTTTTTAGCGGATATTGAAATTTTTAGCTTAGGAAGCAAACTTAGCTGTAAAACAAGGACTGATACTTTGTTTAAGAGCAACTCAGAATCTCTTTGTAGCCACCCCTGTATCTTTTTCACTGACTTGTGATTTCCAGTTTGCCAGGTTGGTTACAAATGGTACTGCCAACCTTATTAGTTAAAGATCATGATTGCATCTAACATGTCTTGCCAGAGCAAAGGTCTTTCTTCTCTTGAGTTTATTTTTGGCATATATGAAAGTGTATGTGAATATATATAAAAGCATGCGCACAGTCACATTGTGGTGGTAAAGGTCATGCTGTTCATCCTAGATTCTCTGTGCTGCAGCACTGGGAATTCATGCACAGCTAACATGGTGCTGTGGGCTTTTTTTCTGGTTACCCAGTCCTGTGTCCCAGGTATGAGAAATCAAAGACAACCTGCTGTTTGTGTGCATCCCAGTTCTTTTCCTGCTCCCTGCGCTGTGGGCATAGGCCCTCTTGTCAGACCACGGGCTATTGCTTAAGTCCTTCCCTGAAAATCCACTTCACTAAGTGTTTTCTCAAATACTTCTTGAGTGATTATTTCCTGGAAGCAATTCCTAGAGCAAAGTATTAGTAGGGGTAGAAGTATCATGTTGCTATAAGTTAGAGTGGAGCTGATGTAAGAAAACATGTTATCCAAGGTAAAATAAAAGTAGAAATTCTTGTATAGTATGTTGAAAAGATGTTATTGGGGAAAGGTGTGACCTCTGAGAATGGGATGTGTGGAAGACACTAATTTTTTTTTTTTTTTTTTTTTTTTTTTAGGGAAAGAAAGGTTAAGCAAAACTGGTTTACAATGGATGTGTAAAGCAGCAAGGATTAAGTGGATTGTAAGTAGGCTATCTGTTTAGTTTCCTGTCTGTGTGATGACGGGAGGGGCAATGTGATTTTCCACTTGTAGGACATTTTCATTTTATGTGATGCTGTATATCCATATGACTTTTTGTTCTGTTAGCTTGGACTTTTGGTCCAGAAAAAAACCCAACAGTTTAAATATGAAGCTGAAGCGAAGAAGTCTAAAGAGAATATTTCTAGAGAGGAAAGGAAACTATGGAGCAATGTTTTCATTTAAATGAGGAAAAAAATATACCCATATTAGCAAAATGTAGTAATGGTTGAGTTTAAGATAACTTAATTTTTCATGATCCTTGACATTTTTGATCTTTCATCTTGTGTCACTATCAGTTTTATGTCCCCAGAGCTCTGGCCAGCATTCATGCTAGTGCATTAGGGACATGTTTCTAAATATATCATGCTTCTAATGCATCTGTAAGATGAAATGAATTTTCAATATTGCCGTACATGCCTTCACACTTCTAGACAGAACGTTATTTTATTTCTGTTTCATGTTTTTATATCTGGGGTGACTGTGCCAAAATTTGTCTTTCAGCCAGTCCTGGAAGAGAAGAAACAAAGCACTGGCTAAAGCTAACAGGCAAAGGAAGCAGAACTGAGGAAAGATCTCTGCTTGCGGGTAAGTAATTACAAATAAATTTAGCTTTCTGAATATATCTTTGACATCAGCACTGCCAGCCTTTTCAGGTAATAACAAGTTTTCAGTCCTTCTCCATTTTAATTAATAATAAAAAAATCTTTCTTCATCTTCACCAACTGTTAAGGACAGGTATGTTAACTAGGTATGTTAACTATCTAATTTTGCTTTCAATATAGAATTCATACGTTTCCTTACTCCTAATACAAAGACAAAGAAAATAATGAGACTTGAGATGTAAAGATAGGTAGACAATAGCAATAGGTAGATAGGTAGAAGATGATAATCTTCTGGAGGACAAATTTATCATCTTTATATTGGATTATGTCCATATCTTTGAATATAATCCCTTTGAAATCTGTCCAACAACCTAAACAATAAGTTGCTGTTCAGTGTGAAAACAGGTGGCAGAATTAGGTTCTCCTTACTTTACAAACCACATAATTGATGTAAGCTAGAATCCACCATAGGATGCTCTAGTGAATAGGGAGTGAGCTCAGTGAGCTTTTGAGAGAGGCAATAGTTATGGCCTTACAAATCCCACCATTAACCTTACAGTCTGTTATGTTCCTGTCCCCATAGCAGAATAAGCTAAAGGCAATGTGTGTCCGTGTCTCTTCATAAAGTTTTGTGTCTTAACTGAAACTGGTG
>NW_010972809.1:7488057-7488347 GCF_000737465.1 Haliaeetus leucocephalus | reverse complement strand
TCCATATGTCTGTTTTTCTGTGTTTTCACAAATCTATCTACACATCCTTTAATTACTTGAGTTACTGGATGTCTTATCTCATCAGAAGAAGCTATATATTCTGCTTCTGCCCATTTATTGCCTACAAACTATAAAATATAATTGATGCCTGGAATATATCAACTACATATTTCCCACCTTAAGGCCTAATTTAGTGGCAGTGAGGCAAACATCCTTTCGGGATGTAGCTTATGCAGTAGTTAGGCAAATTTCAGTGTTCTCGTTTTGCGAAAGCCAATATACATTTCACA
>NW_010972809.1:7425393-7488047 GCF_000737465.1 Haliaeetus leucocephalus | reverse complement strand
ACTGGTGATGAGGGTGGATTTAGGTGGGGATGCACACGTATGAAATGGAGCTGCTAGCTTTCCTGTAGGGATGGGTTTAACATTCTGCAGAAAGGCAGGAAAGAGGAACGGGGGAAAAAATAGTTTAAAGTACTGTTCTGGGAAGATATGTGAGAGTTCATCTGTCTGGAGTCCTGAGTTAAATATCTCCCTGTTCTAGAATTTCTGTGATTAGCTTTTTCAGTTGTGCTTTGTAGCCCAGGATCAGTTTTGCCCAAGATCAGCTTTTGTGTTTTTTTGTTTGTTTGGGTTTTTTTTTTCCCCCGCCTCTCCTGGCACTGTACATTCTTTTCGTTTCATTTGTCTTTATGCAGGTGATGTTCATAATTGTTTAACTTTTGCCTTTTTTGGAGATGATTCCTGGTGAAGTAAGTGTGCTGCATCTAAAATGGAGAAAAACAGATAAACAGAGCAAATTATCAGGGTCCTCACAGAGATTTAATGGTGCTTCTTTTAAATTTTTTGTGTATGATATCAAAATTATTTTGACTGCCAAGACAGTGTTCAAGACCTTCACTGAGAGTGTTCTTAATTTTGAGAGTATTAGCATAATCTTGTCATTGTTTTCTTATTTATTTTGGCTGTAAACATAGCTTTTTTGCAACATTTGTTTTAACTTTGAGTTTATTATACTAATTACTTCCAGGGTGAAAAATTGCATAGTGCATTACAGCAGCTCTTCCCTTGGGAAGATAATATTCTAAAATGGACAGATATGGTACTGCACATGTAAAATTATCAGATATTTAAGAGGTAATTAAATAACAGCTATATATAGGTTTGTTGAACTTAGAAAAGCTACTTGCTTTTTATGTTGGTACACTAGCTTTGTCAAGTTTTGTGGAAGAAAGTTGTTGTGAACAGATAGAGATATTGCTTGATAAATGTTAGCTTTTTCTGTTTCCCTTCTGTCCCTCCCCCTCCCTGCACAGATTGTGTTACTTTTCCCCCACTCTTCCACTCCTGATGTATCTTCTTCTGATAATGTCATTTTTTCATCTTTTTCTTGTGGTAGATTATATTCTTAATATAATATTCATTCTACAAACAAACTCTGCTGGGTAGATGAAGACTTGAACTAAGTATGTGGGAACACCATGTTATTCTCGTTTCTTTTATCAAACTCCCTGTGTTTATTTTTAAATGATTTTTTTTATATACAGTATTTAAGAGCTATTGCAGGTTCTACCAAATCCTATTTCCTCACCTGATATTAGGAATTCATTTGACCCAAGTGTCCTCTGACTGCTCTCATTCCAGACCCTGAGTGACAGAGCTGGGCCTGTGTGGAACTTGATCTTTCAGCACATTGCAAATTGCAATTCTACAAATGGTTTTAAAGAAAAAAAAATAAGAACAATTATTATGTTTTAAATTTGAATCTCTCAGTATGTGATGGACGTGGCATTAACTGAAGATTGTTTTGCCATATGTGACCTTGAGCTATAACAACACCTTATTCTTCATTAATAATAAAGATTTGATTCTTTCATGTTATTGTTTTCCTTTTTGCCTAACTTGTATAGCTTCTTCCACCCAGTCAATGTGTATATCTTGGCTCAAAATGCAAGAGGAGGGGCTGTTGCCTTTGTTCTTTAAAGACTGGATGGAGAAATAACTTCTGTGTGCCATAGTTCGAGATGTGTACCCTGAGGTCTGTCTAAGTTTCCTTTCACTGAGGTTGCTCTGGAGGGAAGAGTGACTTCCAAGTATCTGGTGCCACAGGAGGGTTCACTGATGTAATTAAAATATATGGCTTTCTTAAGGCCTTTCAGACAAAGGTTTTCTTTTGTTCTTTGTGCTGTGCTTTATCTGGACTAAGTACATCAACATTAGCAAGCCTTATAGGAGATGTTACCTGGTAACATTAAAGATAATAAAGCAGGAAGCTGCTTGGGAGCCTATTATCCTAGGGTGCTGTGAGCCATAGACCCAGATATGTCCTATTTTCTAGCATTAGTGACAAAGAAAGAAGTTAGCAATACTAGTCTTGTTCTTTTTACTGTAACACTTTCAAACTTTTTTTATCCTGTGGTAGCAGGACTGGATGAAGACACAATTTAAACATGTATTTTAAGTCACACTTCCCTTGCTTTGCTTGCTACAGAATATCTTGGAACTAGTTCTCCTTTAACAATTTATAGATGTCAGCACCTCTTGAATGCTGTAAAGGTAGTAGTGTTCAGGTGTAATCAAATACAGTGTTACAAGGTAGGTGTGCCTGAATACATATGAATTAATCCTAGCCATAAGCTTTAACAGAACCAGAGCAAAGTTGTATCAGGAAATTAGAACAGGATTAAGCAAATCCATGTCAGAATTTGACTTGTATTTATTTGAATAGGCAGAACTTTAAATTGAGGGATTTTATTATAAAACTTCTCATGAATATTTCTCAGCAGCATTGTCTATAATTCAGTGTCAGTTGTTGCAGTGAAAGTATTTTTAAGAAAAAAGACTACACTTTTTTTACCCTTAGGCTTTAAACATAGTTAATGCATTTCTTTAGCTACAGTTACAGAAAATGTTTCATAATGTAAGTAGAATATTTGCAAATCAGGTTTTCTGTCTTTTGGTAGCCTGTATACATTCATAACTGTAGTATATACAAAGTAAAACTTTTAAGCTTGTTAATGGAGGTTGGCTAGGCAGTTAATTCTTGTGAGGAGTCTTGAGTACACTTGTTCTTAAAAAAGCAAAGTAAGTCTTTCAACTTGCAGCCCAGCAATTTGTTGGAAGACTGATGAGGCAGCACACAGGCTTGATAGTCAATGTGGGATTTTGAAGAAATACATTATCCATCCACCTGTGGTAAATTTGAGTGCTGGGATCAAGGAAATAACACCAGAGTAGTTAAAAAAAAAAAAAAAGCATATATAGTGAATAAGTTTGCTAAAAAGACCAGGGTAAAGGCAACCAAACTGAAAATGTTTAGCAGTGTAATCTTACCTCATTTTTGTTTTACCTTCTGAAATTTGTATTGCTGTGAGACCAACTGTATTGAGACAGATGCTTGTGATTGTGTGAGACTTGCTGGCAGAGCTGTCTGTATTGTCTGCAAATCCTGCTGTTCACGTGCATCCGGCATTTTGTGTAGGTTAAATGGGTTGGAATGAACTGTGTCATTTAGAAACTTATGTGGTGGGTTGGTTTTTTTCCTTTTACAATATGCCAGTCAATACTGCACTCTGTGTAGGCTAGCTGCTTTTTCCTATACTTTTGTTTTATTTTTTTCCTGCTTTATTAGTATTTGCAACCCATGTGATTTGGGTTCCAATGTAAATGATGATACAGAGTTTCTAAACAGATTTTGTTTGCTGTAACATAGTATATTTTTGCAATGCTAGCCTAAGACTTTGGGTTAATAGTTGTTGAGAGATGAAGGGGTCTTCTGCTTCTAAACCCCATTAATGGTAAGGGAACACAACAGCCTAAATGACTAGCACATAAATGGAAGAATAAAACAAATCTGGTCATTGATTTCTATTTCACTCAGTCAACAGAAAAGAGCTTCAGCAATAGGGAATCATACCAAAGCAATAAAGGCTTTTGCATTATGTAAAAAACCAAAAGTGTTGGAGTAAATAGAATTTACTTCTTAGTACAACTTGTCAGTCCCATTTGCACATTTCAGAGATAATGGGCCCTTATTAAGGAAAGTGAGCCTACAGCAGTGTTTTAGAGTAGAAGAAAGTCTCTCAAGGGTTTTTCAAGAGCAGTATTAGCGCCTGGGTAAATTTATAGGAAACAGTTTTTACTCATTGTATCTTAAACTATAATAGTCTATGTTATCCTGCAGCTATGTCTGTACTTAGTCAAGAGCTGAGTTTAGAACCATTTCTTACATGTCTGGACCCAGTAAAAAAAAATCTGCTAGCATAATTTTTAATTGGATGCCTAAAAGTGGCCCTGCAGAAATCTTCTGTGGCAAAGCCAAGCAGAAGAAAGATGATAGGAGTTTCAGTCATCATTTTCTGATACCTTTCTTTTCAGTCTTGGACAGGGGTTGAGTGAGAAGGGGCAAGCAGACTGGGAGATCATTTCACATTCCAATTCTGGATTTCAGGGCTCCATGAGGGTTTTTTTGCACTGCATGGGAATAAAATCCTGCTGCTCTGACTCCCTGGTCACAAGGTTCCCAGTGGTGCAGCACAGACATCCAGGGCTTCTGAGCAGCTACAGCAATGGAGACCTGACATGAGGTAATGAAGGCTGTAGTAACACCATTCCCTTTGCATTGTTTTTAATGTGGTTCTCTAATATGAAGTAGAAGGAGGTGCTAAGAGTAGACATCTTTGGTTATACCTACAAAACTTTCCGAGCTTGGATGTGATGGATTTGATAGAAGAAAATGCCTTTTCCAACAAGAAATGCTTGAAATCTGTCTTTAGAGTAGGAAGGATGTAAGGTGGCCAGCTAGGCAGCGTTGCATACACAAGTTTTATTGAAACTATGTCTAAACACAATTTTTCATATAAGCTTGTGTCCCTGTATAGATGGAATGTGAGGTTTTAGGCATAGACACCATTTCTCCTGTCGAAAGCTGACAACTTCAGTTTTCATTTAACTGACTCTTGATTCTTGAACAGAAAAGATTTTTTTTTATTATTATTTAATTTCCTATGCAATGCTCATTAGATTTGAGACATTATGCAATGGCTAACAGTAGTGATGCATATATTGGATTCCCAAATAAAGACTTTACAGCAATTCCTGTCTAGCTCTGCTTTAAACAAATGAGAGCCTTTAGGCTGATTTGAATGGACGTCTGCTGAAACCCTGACTACAAAGAGACAGAACTAAGCATCTGTGCAGCACTGGGAGCTGAATTTTGAGGTGCTGAAATTAAATTCTCATTTTTAATACAAGCATTTAGTGAAAAATAAAATGTGAACAAGTACTGTTAACAACAATCGAATCAAAGGCTATTCAGATTGGTTTCATAAATGTAATGTCCAGCATACTGAAGTTCTTCGACAATTGTGACATTGCATTTCAAATGTAATTAAAAATAGATATTATTTGATCTGAACATTCATTCTTTGTGTCTTTGACTTTATATGACTTTAGATTATCTTTTTATTAACCTTAGGAAGCCTTATAAATTTAGTGCTTTATTTCCAGTATATGGGACTGACATTTTCCATGTGTAGATATGGCAATATATTGCTGGAGTGGTGAACATTGTGGCACATAAATAAATTTATAATGAGGGTAAACCTGTATGTGAAAGAAATAGTTGAAATCTTTTAAAGCTGTTGATGTAACAATAATAGTAGTAGTCTGTTTTCCTTCAAAACCTGGAGTAGCCTCTGATATAGCCTTATGGAAAAGATTACTTAATTCTATGTCAACTGTCAAATAATTAATTTAAAATTCAGATCTGAGGGGAGATACAAAATCTGTAGACTCATATGGAGTCCTCTTCATTTTCATACTGCTGGAGTGCTTTTGATAAAGTAGAAAGAGGATAGAGTAGCAGCTAGCTGTCTGGAACTGATCCATAGCCCATTGAATTAAATGGGAATTTTTTTCATTAACTTTGATCATCCTTGGATTGAACCTGTATGCATATGACTTAATTAGTAGCAAGCTTGGGAAATGCTGGTATGTTGGCTTTTCTAGTGTCTTACCTACTGAGATGGTAATTACATAAACCAATATATTTGTGTATCTATGATAGGGCAAGTGCAGAAGTACCCACAGTTGGCTTTCCTTGCTGGACCTTCATTTGAAAGCTAGACATTTTATTGCTAAACCTCTTCTTCTTTCTTGTTAATTATAACATCATTCCTCATCATCTTATATTGCACATAAAACAGATCTATTTCTATGTCATTGAAAATATTTTTATGCCAAAAAAGGGAGTAGATTGTAACTTGATTGTATGTCTACTTTTTAACCATATGCAATACCCCCCCCCCTTAAGTTATATTTAATGTTAAAGGTTAAAAATGCAAACTTTTGAAGGTTTTCTATGCCTGAGAACAAAAAGGAGGTTCTCTAATGTCAAATGCTTAGTTGTCCAATAAACTGTTTTCATCATGGATCATGTTGAAGGTATTTCTAGTAATGCTGCCATTTTGGTTTTGTTTGTTTGTTTTTTAAATTGTGTAAAGCAGTGTAGCTTCATGTTGGGAGGTGCCCTTACATTTTACATAAGCTTGAGGGGCAACCAGAGGAAACCCGTCTGCATAAAGACAAGTTTGCAGCAGGTTTGTAGGCAAAGCCGTTGCACAGTCATGGTTCAGAATGGCCAAATGTCTCATCTGAGCATTTGAAACATTTTTACCCTCAAACAGATTTATGTTACATTAATCCATGCTGCGTTGTACTATTAGGTGAGCTGCCCCAATGCCTTAGATGTGGCAATTGATGAAGTTAAGATACTGTTTGGGGTGAGGGAAGAAGAGTGGTGGGGGCTGGCTGTGGGTATTGACACTGGACACAGAGATTCTGTGTAGATGTGTCCTGTGTTTGCTTAGCAAATATTGGCAGACCCTGTTGTGAGTCTGAACAATTTACAGTCTAAGAGTTTATGAAAGCTACCAGGCTTCTTATGTAGCAGTAGCATAAATAGGAATAGTAGGTATAAATACCAAGGTAGAAAGTGGAGTGTTAGCTTATAAGCCTTTCTCAATTTAGCAGTTGCATAACTAGCCATAAATCTGTCACCTGGGTTTGCTTATACTTTTGATAGTTTGCACCCAATTTTTAGCACAATAAATAGGGATTCTCTAAGATGTCAGTTGCATACCTGTCAATGAAAACTAACCTAAAAAAATTAGGTCTGTGTCAGTCAAAAAAATATTAAAAGGAGCCTTGATTTTTTTTTTTTTTTTTTTTTTGCAGGAGCATTTAAGAATTACTGAAGCAACATTAAATATTATACTAACGAGATGCTGAGGTTTTAGGTAGTATTTTCTCTGCTGCTTTACAAGAAAAGTTTCTGTAGCAACTGCAACATAGCACAGAACATATGCTACTTTTGAGGCAGACATTATTACCTTCTTAAATAAGCACGACATATGCTCAGGCCATGCTGATGTGTGATTGTGTATCATTTACAATGATTTTGGGGGACATGCATTACAAGAATATCTCTGTATGCTTTAGGGAGTCATCCAGACCTCAGAAAAGGAATGGAGTAAGTAATCTAAGTAGCTATTTTTTTTGTCTCTAGCTGCTGATTGATGAGCTTATATTGCTACTTCTGCATTTGCATTTGAGAAGGGACATAGGTAAGCAAATGTTTTTTCTCGCTTGCCTTTGTTTCTCAAAAAAATTAGTGACTCCTTTTAGAAGGAGAACTATATTTTTAAGGTACAAATCTACAAAACAGGAGAATGAAAATGTATATTTAGTCTACTTTTTTGGTGTCAAATGGGAATAAAAGCAGAAAAATATTTTTTTATTATTTAATGTATTGTGAAACAAGATATCATATCTTGCTTTTTATGTATCTTGAAACAGCATAGGTAAATGGTCAGGGTTTTATTGAACAAGTTGGGAAAACTTCTATGGCTCTTTCACAAACCTGCTGTTTGACTGCCACAAGATTTTCAAGGATGTAATTGGAGAATAGTTATCTGACCTCTACTGATTAGTTGTTGGAATTTGGTTTCTTGTGTTTGAATATGTCAGTTCGTCGACTTCTGTGGCTCAGATGTAGCAGTTTATTGTTTCCTTGTAGTCTACTGTTTCAAAAAATTATCATCATTGGAGTCATGCTTCCCAACACCTATGAAAAAGCAGACCTTTAAAAAGCAGTGACTCTTGGTCTTCTACCCAGGATAACCCACAGAGAAATGTGCAGCTGGTGTTGCACAGCCCCTCTGTGCACGTATGGTTTGACTCTACAAAGTCTCTCCAGTAATCCATGTCCATCTACAGTGAAATGCAATGGCAGCGTGTTTCAGATTTCTGGATGTTAATCAATCTGTTCACACTTAAACATGTTGCAACCTGGTGAAAGCAGTGCGCATCATGGATGAATGATATGAAAGAAATGAAATGGATATACCTAAGTGTAATCTGCATCCAGAGTGGCAGATTGCCTGTGTATTCTTTAGCAACAACCTTCATCAGTGAGAATAGTCTAAAGCTGTATCTTTTTTGAGAACCAGAGTGCTAATTTCAGTTAAGCTGTTGCTGGGTGCTATATTTTGCCATCACTTTTTGAAGACACTCTTGGGTTGAGTTTAATATTTATGCTTAAAGATTCCAGTTTTTAAGCATAGATTTCTAAGGAAATGACAGCTGCAAGATGGTTATTTGTACATCTGCCGTAAGCCCTCTTTTTTTCCACTTCAGTCAAATTTCACAAGGGATGTCCAGATCGTCAGAGACAGCAAGTTACAGGTGGTGTGTGAGAATAAAGGGCTTAATAAAGGAAAGAGACCCTATTAATGCCTCAGCTAAAGCAGATGTAGCAGGATGAATTTGTCCCTTACCACTGAATCTGCAAACAAGCTTTGCCTCTAGACACAGTGGAAATAAAGTTTTGCTGGTTTTGCTGCTTGCAGAAAAAGCTTACTGTAAACTCCTTACCCTGAAGTTGATTTATGTTCTGTTGGCTGACACGTCTTACAGAAGTGGAAAAGAGAATAGTGCTGTCTGAAATATTTTAAAAGAACTGAGAATGGATGCTTTATGAAAAAGAAATGCATGTGTTGTCTTTCAGACTGTTTTAGAAGAATAGTGTGCCTACAGGAGAGGGCTTGAGACAGAAGACACTATTTTTCCCAGTCTTGGAGATCATTAGCCAATGTTGGAATTTAATAGAAATGATAATCAACTGTAAATGTAAGCTGTTAGATTGCTGCAGAGGGAGAAGGCTGCTTAGACAATAAACCTTACCGTAACATGTCTACTTCTTTAAGGCTGTCAGCGTGTTGCCATCATCTGGAAAAGCACACAATAGCTTGTCATAAATGTATCAAGTTTCCTGCTCAAATGAACATCTCTGTTGGTGATGTATGAGATCTTAAATGAAATATTTTTAAATGAAAGCTGTTCTCATTTTGTGCTTTTAACCCTTTACTTGCCACAAGTAAATTCTGAAGTAGAAATATTCTAGATGTTTGGAATATAAATCCAAAACTAAGAAAAATAACTTCACAAACAGAAGTCCAAGAAATCAATTAATCTTTGACTATTTTTAAATTCTGGTTGTTTGTTTTACTATAGAAATCACAGAAATCTTCCAGCATATTTTGTTTTTTCTCAGTGCTATGAATAAGCAGCTCTGCAGGAGAATTCTGTTGTCTTCACCTTATACAGTTGAAAAGTCCATCAGTATGTTGTGTTGGTAGCTAGATGCAGAAAGAAAAGAAAAGGTGGTGCATTTGTAGTACGTTGTGTACTTCAGGTCAGGCATAGACAAGGTAGATAGTAAATGGGATTTCTAAGACCTGAGAAGTGGATGTATAAATGTGCAATTTCTCTTTGTGTGACTTGTTGAGATACTTGTGCGCCTTTGAATCTTTCCCAAGGTTTGCTTTTGTATAATCTCTGGCCATTCTCCCTTTTTGAAAATACGAGTTAGCTCAGTTGTAGGTTTGGTTTTGTGTGTTAACAAGCAAATGTATTTTGTTGCTCTCTTTGTATGAGGAACTCATGGTCAAGAGCATTAAATTCAAATTAGCTGTAATTAGGTTGCTCAGAGAGGTTGTGGAAAGTCTATCCCTGGAGACATTCAAACCCAGTTAGACAAGTCCCTGAGCAACCTGCTTTGAACAGGGTGCTGGACTAGACCACATCCAGTGGTCTCTTTGAATGTGTATTATTCTATGATTCTGTAATTCTGTGAAGTACAGAAGTAAAGTTTGTATTCACTTCTCAAGGAGGCTGGTCCTGGGGTTATTGTTATCTTTAGCAGGTGTTAAGTTCTGTCACCCCTAAGCCCAGCTCTGTGACTTGTTCATCTCTTGCTGTCATGAGGCTTTGCTTTCCTTGTGGGCAGTTTTGCTCGTCAGGAGACTGTAACTGTGATGAGAAGTTAGAAAGTGGGAGATAGACCTTCACCATAACTGAAACCTTAATTCTGTGGAGGACTTATAACTTAGATTTTAAACAAGGGTGTGCATGCTGTGAGCAACTGGGATGTGGAGGAGAATTCCAGCTGCTAAACCATTGGGTTCTTTGCGTCTGGATCATGTTATCCTGGAGCTCGGACTTCTTTCTGGAGTTGACTGAGTTAGAATGACTGAACCCAAAGAGAGGGCTCATGTATCCTGAGAGCAAGGTTCAACACAAACTCTTTTCCTTATACTGCTCATCTGCTTAGCCCTGCAGTTTTGGAAAGGTGTTTAAAACTCTTATTTCTGTAATCTTCCACTGGTACCGAGAAAGCTGCTCCTTTGTGATATGCATCACCAATGAGAGGAAGCCACAGTAACAGCAGTAGTTAATTACCCATTTGAGAATTGGATGTATCCATTTTTCCCATTCCAGGGAAAAATGTAATTTCCCCTGGAAATTACCGCAGTTCCAAAACGTGGTGGAGAAGTGCAATTCTTGCTGTATTTTCTGTATCCCTTTCCCATTGCTTCTATTAAAGTTTTTTGGAGCAGTGGCGATATCCCAATGTATGCTTGAACAATTAGTACAGTGGGCCACCTGATGCCAGTTTGATTGCTTGAGCACTATAGTACGTGGAAGAATCCTCTATGCCACTTGAAGTGTTTTGACAAAGGAGGATGTATTTTTCCAGTCCCCATTCTCCATGTGCATGCATGCAGAAACACCCCCCCCATTGCAACCAAATAGCCTGCCTTTTGGAGATCATGCCTCAGGTGTGCTTGGTCAAGCCAGAATCTGGACTTAGGTGACCTTATTCTGTTACTGGAAATATTCAGAGTAATTTTATTTAAAAAAAGAATGCTGTGATTTCAAATTTAATTGCTTTCCATTGCTTGAAATATGAGGTGCTGTATAAAAAATAAGACAACAAGCTAGTAGTATTTTTAGAGGCTGTCCTTCAAGATGCTGGTCTGCCAAGCATATATTAGGTAATATATTTACATCATGAAATGGTGTCTTATACATCACTCTTAAAATGTAATATTGCATAGTACCTAAGATTTGCAGCTGTCAAACTGTATCCGTTCAGAGCATCACTGATGATATTACATAAAGATCTCATCACCAGATGTGAATACAAAATTCTTAGAAAACCGTGGTGGTATTTCCTACTGATGGTTGCTAATAGAGAGGTTCCCTTCCGATGGCCTGTCCAGCACCTTTTGATATTTATAACCTGTAATTTGTGTTTGGAACTAGGCTCTCAAGCTTTTACCCTCATAGGAAGCCAGAGCATAAACAGACCAAGATGTGAAGCATCCTTTCTGTAGAAAACTACAGAATTTTTATGGTAATTCTTGAGGGTTCTCTGTTGATCCTGAACTAAAATCCTAGATACAAATAAACCACACCCTGGGGAATGAATGTACACCAGGCACTGACGACTGCTATGTAATGCAAGTGGTCTTTGCATCTTCTAGTCATCATCATCATGTCGTCTTATATAAGGTAATAAATTATATAAATAATTTAAAAAAGCTGATTCCTGAATATTCAGGGGTAAAGGCTCTGGGCTGACTGTTGCAGCTAAGACAGCTCTCTGCCATTACTTAGTAGGAACAGGATGTCTTACAAGTGGCATAAAAACCTGAAAACCTCCCTTTCTTGGCTTCTCTAGATGCTATAGAAAAAGATATTAAGTTCACTTCATGCCTTTACTGTTTTTTGATTGTTGCAAGAAAAAGTGCTAGCTATTTTCTCAATGAAATGCCAAGTGCTCCAAGATGAGATTAACTCAACAGAGGAAAATAATTAAGGATGTCTGGGTAGCTGAACACTTTCATCTACGGTGCACCAGAAAGAGCATCTGATTTGTTTTGCTCATTTGTTTGCTTTGCTCATAGAAGTTTCCTCATTTTCCAAGCTAGCCATGAAAACCAGCAGAAATATTTAAACAAAACTCCTGCTAGCACACTATGATAAGGCCAAATAATTAGATTCATACCCTTAGAGTGGATACACAGAATAGCTTAAAAACAAAAACAAACCTCCCTGATTCAGCTGACACAAGTTGTTTTCTAGTATAGGAGGACAGAGAACAGAGTTCACCTGTCTTGATAGCAGGCTGGTTGGACTTTGCCAGCACTAGGACTGTTGTCCTAGAAAGACTCTGATGGGCCTGAGGTAGAGTGGGAGCTGAAATAACCTGGTGCCAGTATCAGCAAAGATTTCATGCATTTAATTTATTCTTCCAATGTGGCTAAAATAATTCCATTTCAGATGTCCACTCTCTTAGGAAGAAATCTTTTTAAGCAGGTAAATATTGTACTTTTAAAGCCATTTTCCACAAAATACCTGTGTTTGTGAGTAGAAATAAGCCAAAATGCATTTAATAAAAAGATTCAGTGGTACATGACAAAACTGAGATTTTGTAATTGCAGTGTCATTGATTACCCACTGATTGTTCTGTTTATGTGAAAGTAATACCTTTTGCATACTATTGGCCCTTCAGCCTCTGATTCAGATATTTAAATTGGAATGGATCCTTTTGCTGGTTGTACTTCTATAAATGATGACTTCCAGAAGCATAAGTGTTATGAGTGGGCTAGTTACCCGGTTCTTTATTTTCAGGGAGTCTGTCCCTGACAGTTATTAAATCTGGTAACCTGGATGGAAAGGAAAGGGAAGAAAACCCCTGCCTTTGCATTGTGATGAGCAGCTACTGAATAATTCTGGATACATTCAAGAAACAGATCTGTTGAACAAAACTGTAACAATTTATGGTCACTATGTATGGTAAAATTTCATCTCGTAAGAGATCAACACCTGAACCTGTTTCCACTGAGACAAATAGTTTCTTCCTAGGAAGATTTTTGAGCCCAAATTCAAAATATTTTCAGGCCTGGGTAGGGTAATTCTTACTAGCTAGCTGTATTTAATCAGATGTGAATGCAAGACAGATTAGATAAGTAAAATGCAGTGTATAATTAAGACCTGGAGAATTGAGTCAAGTTTTGTTGCTGTCATGCACATCTGCTTTTTAAAGGAAATGCTGAAACTTTATTGTGGGGTTTTTCTGAGCAGGTTTTTAGTAAAGTGAAATGTTTTTGAGGGCTAAAGTTTAGCAATATATCTGCTTAGGTGATTACAGTTTCTTCTTAAATAAATTAAGAACATTATGCACACTAGAGGCAGGATGCCCTGCTCTGGAATGAATCCTGTCTGCACAAAACCATTATAAAAGTATGTGGAATGATATCAGTGGGCTGTGTAACTATAGATCAGTGATACTGCTTGCGGTCAGGCTTTTTTCCTTTTCATAATGAGAACAATTTAATGCTTGATAAAATGAGAAAATATGTTGTATCTTTAACTTTTGGTTTGTACTGTTCTCAGAGGTACGAGGAGAAGCCTTCAACAGTGGGTGCAAAGCCATATCCAAGGCCTTTTAAAATTATCTGGCTGTGGGCACTAGCTGCCTCTGTTTGTTCTTGTAGCACAGGCAAGATCTGTCTGCCATGGCGATGTACCTTACTCATGCCATGTTGATACACATATGTTTTAAAACTAAGATGCAGTAAGCTGAAGGAAGGAATAGAAGGAATATTTTGCTACTAACGTTGGGTGGTTAATATTATAGGAACTTTAACTTTTCTCCTGATGCGTTTTTATAATAGAAGTTAAAAACTGAGGATGTCTGTTTCACATTCAAGTTTTCAGTGATGCAGGCTTTGCTCCAACTGTTTCATTAAAAAATATTTTTTTAGAAAAACCAAACAGCTGTTTTTATTGGACTAGAAAGGGGATGTCATGTGAATAATACTGTAGTTAAAATCCTGTAACCTGACCTGGAGAGGTTATTTGCTTTGGTGGAAGGCTTTGCTCATTTGGATTTAAACAAAGTTCCATTTGGCATTTTATCTGAAGAGTTCCCACCCTTAACCCACATTATTTCAAAAAGTGTGGGTCAGTTCACGGATGAACCAAATCACGTTAGCTGTTTTTTATTACTTGATTGCGGGTTCATGGTAATGCAGGGAATACAAAAGAGTGGAAATAATGTGCATGACTAGAGTGTTGTCTTTTGTGCTTCAGCTGAAAGAGCTGCGTTTTGCAACTGGTGCTTGGTAAAGGTGCCTGAGATTTTAAGAACCAAACGTCCTGCTTCAATCCCAGGAACAGTTGGTCAGACTTTTTGTAGCATTTGTTGAGATACAAAATTCTGAAGACAACCAAGTTTAAACAAATTTACACAATCAAAATAACTTTAATTTTGAAGAAATTGGTTTCCCGAGTATTGACTTGAACAGAGAAAGAAGCTTTCAGTGGTGCATAGCTTTTCTGTGTTGCACCCAGTGCAGTATGTGTTTGCTTTGGTTTAGTATGGGCATTTTTTAAAACTGCTGTTTGGAAGTTTTTAAAAACCTGTTGTAGTAACTATGAAGGAACTCTGGCCTTGTGCATACAGACATTTACAGAACTCTGGCCTGTGTGGATACGTTTGCTCACATTTTGTTGTTTTTGCCGTGTTCTCCTTTCTCTTCATAAATGTTTACATAAGCATATTTTAAGTTAAATTCTGTCACGTTTTTGCCACATGAAAGGCAAAATTTAGCGCAAAACATTTACACACAAGTAGTATGATAACTTTGTATTTGCAAAGATGGTGGTGAACGTATAAAGGCCTGTCCTGTTTTGGATAACTTTGTGTGAATGCAGACAGTTTTATGTGGTTGAATTGCTTTTATTGAAGTGGTAGAATTGATTATGTTAAACAGAACAGGGTTGGGTTTTTTTTTTTCAGCTGGGCATGTTATCTATGAAAAATAAATATATCTCTGAATCAAAAGGTCGGCTTGGAAGTATCTCCATCTTGGCAAGTTTGAATTTCTGCTCCAAACTCATATGCCTTCATTCACTGCAAAAACAATGTTTGGAGCTGATAAAGGTTAGTGCTAAAGAAGAGACATCTTGCTTTTAAACTCATGAAGGCTAACCAACCTGTATGCTTTCGTTTTCTCTTGCATTCCATTTCTTTTTGTAGCAGTATTTTGAGAGACCTGAGCATTCCTCATTTCACCTTCTGCCAGCTTTGACCTCCTTTCTCAATCCACATTTAGAATCAGCAGAAGAATGGTACTTGTTGCCATTTGGGAAGGCCAGCAGAGGAGGTAAACTGAGCTTGTACCATGGTTCTTACACTTCTTTTTGAATGGAGATACTTTCCACTGCTGTTATCTCCAGAGGAGTACTAACTTTTCGAATTATGAACTGCCCCTCTCATTTAGGGTTTTGTCATCAGTCCATTCAGTTGGCTAGAGATATCTTTCTAAAGACATTTTGAAGGCAGTGATAATTAAAGAGCTTTTGCTTATTTAAAGGGAGGTTGTTGGAGCTTTCTGGTGTGAATTCTTACAGCTACTGACTTGCCATGTACTTCCAAGGGTCATTTTAAAGCATTATTGTGTTCAAGGCAAGTAGTTATTAAGTCATGTAAGACCCAAATAAATATTTTAAACAAACAGGTCTGCTGAAAGCATGTGAGCAGTGCTGAGGGAATCGTATTCTTTTATATTTTTTCTAGTAAGGGATATTTATTAGGGTGAGCAGATGGGCACTACTCATTTTTGGCATTCATTGATAAGCCTGCTACCTCTCCAGGTGGCTCAACAAAAATGATAATACTGTGGCACTGCTCCCATTTTATTTTTATTTCTCTCAGACTAGTTAGTCACCTGTCTCTTGTTCTCCTCATTTAGAGCCATCTGCTGGATTTTTTTGCTTCTGTTTTTCGGTTGTTCTCTATTCTAAAGTCACCAAGGGATGTCCAATAGGGGCTGATGCAAAGTCTTTGTATGTTTGCTAAGTATTGGGCTCAAGGATGTCTTCTTTTTGTCATCTTGTCTGTAGCCAGCTTGCAAGTTTTGTTTTCCTCAGCCTGTCCTTATGAAGTAATCCATGCGACACTGAATTACGCTTGTCCTTAGTGGACTGTTCTACCACTTTTTGTTATTAATATAGTGGTTCTCTTTTTTATGTTGAAATATTAAAAGAATGAAGAGCAGTTGAGAATCCACCCTCTGTTGCATTTGTTTTCATCACAAGAGAGCAGAACAACAGAAATTTGTCACACAGAAGAGATTAAAACACAAGCTTTATCTATATAAAAATACATTTTAAAAAGTTTAATGAAGAATTTATTTCTTCTCTGAAGAGATGAGATAGGGAACATGCTTCTAAAATGGAAGAACTTTTATTGTGTGTGAGACTGTCTAGACTGTGTTTAGAGCTAACTGCGTGGGACTAACCCACACCTATCCTGAGCATGCATCTCTGAAGTAGGACAGTAGCTTATTTTCCCCGCTTGCTCACTATTCAGGTTGAAGTCTCCTCACTTGAATATTTTCGTTATGATAAATGCACTCCATTTTCTTAGCAAGTCTTTTGAATATATGCAGTTTTCCTGCATATTACTTTAAAATGTATCACCTGAACTTTGAAATCTTAGTAACTATGATTTTTCTCTGCACAATTATTATGTTTGATGACTTTGCATTTCTGTAATATTCAGCTTTAAACTACAGTAAACAGACTGAAGTGATGATAGCAGTAGTTGGTCATTTGTGATAGAGAACCATGTCAACGTAGTTGAATGTAGTTTGACCTCAATGATTTCCACTCCCTGCCCCCCCGCACCCCCCAATATAAGTAAAAAAAAAAAATTGATCTTGATGTTTTTGGGAGGGATTTCTAGACAAAAGGGAGTCAACCTAGGTATTTGGGTTTTAATATTGATGGTCTGGACCAGTAAACAGTGATACGTATTCCATCTGTGTCAGAACTGCTTGAGGGAGAACCTATATATGTTTTCATCGCTGGAGTCCCTATTGTTTTTGTTTCAGTAGTTAAGTCCCCCATCTCAAGTTCAAGGTATACTGCTGATATGGAAAGGTTTGGAGTCACTTTCTGTGGCTTTCCACTAATCTCTGAAATGAGGCAGCACTCAAGTCACAGAATGGATTAGTAAAGAACAATTAGGTTTTAATGCAAAAAAATCCAGATGAATGTGGCAGCTGAGGACCATGTGTGTTTCTCATCCTACTTCATTTCTTACAATTCATTTTCTATTCCAACTCAAACCTGTAGAGAAACCTGCCTAGCGGATATAAAATAGATGGCCTTTTGGAAGAAGGTTGAAAGTATAGGCCCCAATGCTATGACTGATAACAGGTGTGTCCTTTCCATTTTAAATCACAGTACAAATGGCTCAGTATCTAATGCAAGGCATATATAGCGAATTATTTCCTTGAATCAAGGCTGACATATGTAGCTAATAACACTGAGACATTCTAACATTCGTTTATTTAATAATGTAGAAATAAAAGTGTTTTAAGAGAGTAATAAAACAATATGGTCGAAGTGTAGGTGTTAACCAAAATGCTTTGTGAATGAGCATTTTTAACAGTTTTATGGTGAAACTTGCTCATTTGCTTCATTTGAGGCAAATGAGCCCTTCAGATTGAAGCAAATTTGAAAGAGAGTGTCTGTCAGTTCTAAATTTCCCTCACTGCTGTTGCACATCTTTATGTTTAAAGCGTTCTCCTTTACTGCTGATCATCTACTTGGTGCTTTTTTAAGCAGCTGGGCTCAATCCTACTGTCAGTTAAACTAGTACAGTTACATGAAGCATCTGACCCATAGGTCAGTGTTCTGTCTTTTGTTCTCGTAAAGGACTGAGATACTGATATTATCATCTGCAGAAGAATTGCAGAGTGGTGGAGAGAGGATGGCATGATAATGTGGAGATTTTTGAATAAAACTTGTGTCTTTTTGAAAAGGAGAGGTGAAAATAATAAAAAAAAATAAATGGATGACTACTAAATATTTTAGAACTTCATGCTGCTTGGAAATTCACATTAAGGAAGGTCTTCTAGAGAAGAGGTAAGTAGAGGGAAATGCACATGAACCTTCAGTTCTATAGGTCCTTAAAATATATGTTTTTCTCCTCCTTGTTCTTGTTTTTAGTATAAAATAGGAAAGTTCAACCATTACTGATGTGAAAGTAGGAAGGAGCATTATATTATCTAGATTGACTCTGTGAGTAGGACAGTCAGAGGGATTTCATCTGTTCTCTCTAATAACTTCTGGCTAGGGCAGGGCATATCTTTCAGAGAGATGTTCAGTCTCAGTGTAAATACTTCAGTTAATGGAAATTACATCACACATGTTCCCAGGTAATTTCAGAGAGAGATTAGATAGTAGTGTTCCTCAGTCAACTAGAGAAAAGCGTAAACAAGTAACAGCTTGTAATGAAATACATATATATATAATTTGTGTGTGTGCATGCACATGTATGCACATATATGTAAATGGCACTGACATGAACGATTATCCACTGCAGCAAATTTGTTACCAGCGCCTGGATTGGATCTGTCCCAAATCAAGGCCTGTGGATAGACTGGGGAACAATTCTATTTCAGCCCTGTTCCCTACCCCAACTTTACCCAACTAGTGTGTTTTTTTTCTTTCCAGATGTGTCCCTTTCCACAGTATGTGTGGCTTGGGCTTTTCTCACCTTTTCTTCTTTACTTACAGATGTTGAAAGGGATCAGAGTGCTCTCATATATTCAAACCAAGATTACAAACCATACATGCTTCATTTGCAAGAATTTAATCGTGCTTCCTATTGTCAGAGCTTGCTGTTTAATTCATGTGTGGTAAAGCTAATTAAATAATATGCTGATAGTTTCAAACCATGATTTATTTTTCTATGTATTTGAAACAAAGTCTTTATGTTGGTGGTTGCAGTTGCCAGCCACTTTTGTTGTTCTGGGCTTGGAAAATTACAAATTCACATTTCTAAGCTTCTTCCATAAGGAAAGTATGCTTATAAAATGAAAGCTCAGTTTCTGCTCTTATCCTCCCATTCCAGAAGCTGGAGACATTAAATAAGATGCCAAGTGATACGAGATGCTCTATAAAAATGTGATAATGAAAGTACAGGCATGGATGGAGACCTCTGCTTTATTTTTTTTACTTTGTTTTCTGAATTGGGAGGAGAGCCTTTAGAGCTGAGCAAGTCTTCTATCTGTGCATCACTAAAATAGTCTCAAAAACCAGGAAGAGATAAACTTACTTTTACATGCAGTGGGTTTTAGGGGTGACAAGAAAAAATACCTCCAATGAAGAAAATGTGCTTCTCCCTCCTCCCCTGCCAAATATCACAAAGAAGTCCTCCTCCTTCCCCAAGTGTAAACAAACAAATCAACAACAAAAATTCAGCTGATTCTTTCTTTTCTTTTTTTTTTTTTTAATCTCTACAATTATTCCATTTCATGCCAATGTGTTATCATTCTTTGTTCCTTCTAAAACTTTACAGACTCTTTGAAGTAATCAGTATGAGTTTAGGGGTCATGTGCATAGCTACTTAAACCTGTGAATTATGATGGAAGACACTTCTATTAAAGTTTATGGTGTGTAGATAAAGGCTTGTAAGATTTTCAATTAACCTGAAGGAGTAAAGCATTACAGCTATTGTTCCTGCTTTGTGACACGTGAAGAAATAGTAACCTGCTTGTTAGATATGGGTAGTATTTAAGCAGGAAAATAATTCTGTTTTCTTAATACTTTGGGAATGAAATTACTAGTTACTTGTGGGGTTTTGATAGACTCCTAAATAAAGGGAGAAACAATAATTAACCAGGACCTGCATAAAGGCTACTGCAATAAATAGAGGTAAGTATCATGACACTGGAAAATAGATGTACCAAAATAATACTTATTCTGGTCGATGGTGCATGCAGTATGCATAACAGGTTAATCTGAGGCCAAAAAACCCAGAAGAATTAAATCTCTGGGTACTATGGGATGACGGGGCAAGAACAGTCTTGTGGTTTTGTTCTGATATTTTGTTTTCTATTTTTTTTCCTTGAAGTTTGTTCAATGTATTGTGTGTGAGAGAAGCTTCTCCAGGGAGTGATTCAGAGCAGGTGCCTCAAGTAAAAAAAAAAAAAAAAAATCTATGTAGTTGATAGAAGGAAAACTTTGTTTCTTCAGGATGCTGAGTGTTCTGCTCTGATCTGCTGAAGCAGTTAAGGAGATGTTTAGTTTAAAATATTACAAAGATGTTGAAAAGTATAAATGCTTTGTTGGGTTGGTGTCAGATCACACAGCAACTTACAGGTGGGGAACTAGAGACTAGAGGAAGATTAGAGGAGTGGGAATTATTTATTTTAAATAAATAATGAAAGGCTGTGGCCAGAGAAAGTAAGATCTTTATAAAGAGTAGAAGGATATTGTTATATAGGAGAGTGTGCTGACATATGCCTATGGCTGTGTATGAGTTTGTTGCATTGAGAGGGAAGAAAATATAATATGAGGCATACCTCAATCAGATTAAAAGGTTGAAAAGAAATAATGACACAAGAGGACAGTGTAAAACTGAATAGGATTTTTTGGAATATTGGCAAAATGCTCTAGGGGAAAAGAATACAAAAAAACCCCCACAGAGTTAAATAGGGCATTGAAAATGTGTAATAAATGTGTAGGGAAGATGGAGTGGGTTAGAAAGAAAATAAACCAGAAAATGTTTTATATTCTGCAGGAATTCTGTGAGGAGTAAGTGAAGACTTTCTCACCTTTTCAAATGGTGTTGTCTCTGTCCCTTCCTATTCACACCTCACTGTGCTGTCTGCTAACCCCCTCTAGATGGTGTTGGGGGATACCAGCATGTTGAGTTTCTCCTGACTCTGTGAGTTAGGATAGATATGTGATGTGGTTTTGGTTTTTTTTTGGGGGGGGGGGGGGGGGGGTGTTTTTTTTTTTTTTTTTTTTTTTTTTTTTTGTAGATATGAAGTTATTTTTGACAAAGTGTTGGCATAATTGTAGGTGGTGTTAGAACCAGTGTAGATTTAAACACTTAGATGAGGAAATCAAATACAGTCATGAAGAAAATGGTCTGTTATCCTTTACTTTAAATATTGCATGGATACTGTAGGCTGTTATTTCATAGGGAGTTATGAGCATACAGCAGAGTATTTCTAGGGAACCCATCTCTGGTGGGGATTATGTAAGTTTTGACTTGGCTTTTCTTTGGGTTGCATGCCTGTGTTTCTCAACAGCAGAACACTTTCAGAGCTCTGCGGTTTCCTTTTCTGAGCACAACCGAGAGCTGCCACCTCTGCTCTCTGGTAAAGTGGAATGAACACAGTCCTTAAAGAAATTACAGCATTCTCTTGTGTGATCTGCAGATAGTTGCAGCTTCTATGTTGTTTGGAAAAACTAAACAACCTATCACCCCGACATACCTGCTAGCAGAAGTGGAGTGTCACTGCAAGAGTATTTTTGGCTTGTCATATGTAAGAATGGAAGTCAATGTGTTACTGTTTCTTTGCAGTTGGGTTTTTTTTTTTCTTTTCCCTGTTTACTTTGAAAACAAAAATCTTAAATTACTTTTAAAAATACTGAAAGAACAGAAGTTGAGTAATCAACCTTCCTTCTTGGAAGTCCCAAAATATTTTAAAACATTCTGCAGGACACAAAACGTACGGTGTTATCTCTTTAATCATTTTTGTGTGGTGGGGACATGCTGCTTTGCTTTCTGTGGAGTATGTTAAACATGCTATTGTTGCGCAGGCTTAACGTTAGCCATGCATTAGAGGAAATAGTGGCAACCAAAAGAGATTGTAACCTGATTATTGCATCATTATTCCCATATTTTCATAGGACAGTGCAGTGATGCTGCAATCCCTTTATCATCTTTGTGGCCCCTCCCTGGGCTTCACTGAGAAACCCAGAGCTGGACACAGCACTCCAGGTGTGGCCTTACACTAGTACTGAGCAGAGGGGAAGGGTCACCTCCCTCGACCTGCTGGCAGTGGTCTTCCTAATGCAGCCCAGGATGCTGTTGGCCTTTTGCCGCACGTGACTGGCTCACGGTCACCTTGTTATCCATCTGGACCATCAGGTCCTTTTCTGCAAAACTGCTTTCCTGCTGGTCAGGCCCCAGCATATACCGGTGCATAGAGCTGTTTCTACCCAGGAGCAGGATTGTGCTCTTCTCTTTGTTGAATTTGATGAGGTTCCTGTCAGCCTGTTATTCCAGTCTGTCGTGGTCCCTCTGAATGGCAGCACGTTTGTTTGGTTTATCAACTACACTTCCCAGTTTTGTATCATCTGTGAATTTGCTGAGGATACACTCTATCCCACTGTCTAGGTCATGAATGGAGTTGTTAAACAGTATTGGACCCCATGTTGACCCCTGGGGCATGCTGCTGGTGACCAGCCTCCAGCTGGACATTTTGGAGCTGATAACAATATTTTGAGCCTGACAGTTGAGCCAGTTTTCAAGTCCACCTCACTGTCCACGTATGTAGTCTGTACTTCATCAGTTTGTTTATGAAGATGTTATGGGAGACAGTGTCAAAAGCCTTACTAAAGCTGAGATGAACACATCCACTGCTCTCCTCTCATCTGCCAAGCCAGTAATCTCTTCATAGAAGGCTAACAAGTGCATCAGACATGATTTCCGCTTTATAAATCCATGCTGATGGCTTCCAATCACCTTTAAATGTTTTTGAAGGATTAGTTGCTCCACCACCCTCCCAGGGATTGAGGTGAGGCTGACTGGCCTGTAGTTTCTCAGCCTTCTTGAGGATAGGACTGACATTTTCTCCCATCTCTGTTTTCAGCCAAACTTACCTAGAGAAGACCTTTAGATTGCAGTTGCCTTTTCTTAATGTAACTTGCTCATTATTTTTGTAAAGACACTTTTAATTTAGACACTGCAAATAAAATAATACTGTTCACTGAATTTGACTTTACTACATGTTGATCAAATCTTCATTTTACAGTTGGAAACAGCCTAAATTTGTACTGAATATAAATAAGGTTGTATGCTGACAGTAGTGTAATATATCTTGTTTATTTTTTTTCCCTCCCTTCCACTTCATTAGCTGGAACCAGCCCAGGTTAATTGAGAGTGGGAACTCTCTTCCAGACTACCATCTTTAGAGAATAATCAGTTTTCCCAAGAGCATCACGAGGAGATTGTTAGGGAAAGCACTTGTACAGGCCTTTGATGCCCATGAGAAATCATTTATGTGAGCTAGCAGCTCCCTACTACCCGTCAGTATGAAACTTTGCAACATTCATTCTGGTCATGGAAGGGGAAGCTTGCAGATTGGTGGGAGCAAACTAGGACATCAGTCAAGCTGAATTGATTTAAATCATAATTAAAAATGGATTCTTTAAAGCAGTGGGGAAGCTTTTGTGCATTTTGTTTTCCTTGAAAATACTTAGTTCTCACTGTCTGGCAAAAAGTGAAAGAAGTTATTTGGTAAATAGTGTTAGTCCTTTATGCTAAACTAAGCATTGATTTTGCACAACCTAACACAAATATAGCTAGTTTCTTAATATTTACACATTCTTATTTTATAAAATGATTGATACATTTCCTGCTTACCAGCTAATGATTAATTTTGATTTGGGACACATACAGTCAGATTTGGATGGAAATTTGAATTCAGTTAAAAATACAGAAACCTACGCTTTTCCCTCAAAACATATCCCACATTTAAATCCAGTGGAATAGATTAAGCAAAGGCAGTATCTGTTTTGAATGAAGCAGATTGTTTCTGTATATCATGGTCTTCTAGTTTTTATAATTAATGGATATCGTCTTGAGAAGGAAAGGTGCAGGTGGTTTTGGTCTGACAAGCCTGTTATGATTTTCTTCTGGAAAAGTTATGTATGGAATATAGTGACATATGATTTTTGAAGTGGCAAAGAGATGTTTATATTATCTTCCATTTTTTTTAGAGAGTTATTCTGATCTATGGTTTATTACAATAATTAAGTATTCCCAGATGTTAACAGGTGCTTGTTTTACTATGCAGAAAGTTACTGTCCCACAGCTTTGTTCTTTGTACAACTTTGCTTTGTTGATGGATTTAAGAATTTAGTGCATAAAATTTTTTTAGATCTTACTCATTTTGACAGAAGAAAAAATATGGAGAAACTTTCCATGAAATATCTGTTTCTTGGTTTTGCTTCTTTCTATTTGTTTGTGGGTTATATGAGATGAGGACTGCGTATGTATGTGCAGAGCTTAGAATATAGTTCAAGCTTTAACCCAGGCATTGACCCAGGCTTCCTCCATTCCAATAATAGTAATAATTTGCTCTAAGTGAATGAAGGAACATAAATTCCTTAACATGCCTCAGACAAATTTTTATTTAAATTCTGCCTTGTCTGCTATTCTCAATTAAGGAGACACTTTTATATTACTTGTGTCTGTATGCCTGGGCCAGCAGGTCTTTCCTTTCAGGTCTGAGGGGCTCATCCCCCAGCCTGCCTAGACACATGGCAGGAAAAACAGGCTGCAGGATCATCTCTTCCCATTACACCAGGTGAAAACACAGGCTGCCTCAGACTTCAAACCATCTGAAATGCAGACCAGTGCAGAAGATCTGTTTCCTGGGATGCATTGCATGCAGTCATACCCTGAGATGATCCAGCTGTCAAGAGGAATCAGTAATGACTGAAGCAAATGGTTGCTATGACTGTTGCAACATGATTGCCTTCAGTGCTGTTTTACTGCCTTATTCTGATGATGAATCAGGCCTAGGATGCATAGGGGCAAATAAAGAATAATGGAATGAAGTATAAATGTATGACTCCATAAATCTACCTCAGAATGTGCAGTGTCTGAAAGGTTAATACATAATAGTTAATATAAGGGCTGACAGCTCACATACTAAAGCAGCGTCTAAGAGATAGCTGCAAACTTACGTTGCTAACTGAAAAAGTCTGATTTTTGTATTTTGGTGAATTTAAAATGCAAGCAAAATTAAGGTATTTGAAGAGGCAAAATTTGTGGCATTTGGGTTTTGCTATGGGAGCCCTGTAACCTTTAAATCAATTTGATAACAGTATGCAATAGCATTTGCTAAAACAGCATGTATATTACATGCTTATGTTTAGGGATTCTGGTTCATCAAGGATACCTTAAATTATAGGGTTTCCTAGCTCCCCCCGCCCCCAATGGTAGTGGTGCCCACAGCATCTTCCAGCTCTGGGCAAAGCTGTAACATACATGCAGGTGGAAGTTTTTTGTTACCTTGACAGTGTTTATCTTCTGCTTTGAAATAGCTTTTCATGTTTTGAAAATACATTTCTCAAATGAGTACTCTGAACATTTCAACTTCAATGTTAAAAGAAAAAAATATTTTGCACCTTTGTTACTTAGTGCATTTACTCAGAATTGAATGACACAGCCAATGAGTTGTTAGGTGCTAGAAGGGGGAAGATGATTCTGCATTAACTAAGCTTTCCACTTCTGTCTGAAGGCACTTCCTTTACCCAAACCTTTGAAGTCTATAGTTTTTTGAATTTGCGATTTTTGTCAAAGGATTTTTTGTCAGGAAGAAGAAGAAATCATTCCCAAAACCAGTAAAATCATCATCCTTTCAAGATTACTTCTGAATGACTCTGTGTGCATGTGTGTAGGAACATATCAGTCAGCATTCATGCCTGTGTGCATTTGAATGATGGAGAGCCTGAGGGGAATGAGGACTTGCTTTGGGAAATGATTCTTAGAAACTTCTGGACACATGGCTTACAACTTTATGTACGAACTCTTTATTTTGCTTCCCCTACAAGCAGAAAGCCTTTGGCTTTGAGTGCTTTTATTAAGCCATTAACAGATATGCTTTAAAACAGATATGTCTTGTACAGATGTGTTCAATACTGGTAATACTGGTATGGCCAAATCTGACATGCAGGAATAACTGGTTAAATGAACTGATTAAATGAACAGATGCCATTCAGACAGTTCTAAATTCTGCTCTGGCAGTTTTCAGCAAGTGCATGAAAAAGGAAATGAACATTTTTATTGAACAAGTACCTATTCAGCTTTTAATGTAAATTGTTATTATTCTGCAATACTACTGCTGCTTCATCAGTAGGTCTTTTGGGGGCCGGGTCTCTTCAGTCTCAGTAGTGCTGCTAAAGGCAATGTGGCTGCTCTGCGCAGTTCATTTACACAAAGGAGAAGATGCAAGAGGAGGAGAAGGCATGTGTGACTTTCGTCAAATGAAGGCTGATCACTTTCCCTTCTTTCCCTCCAAATTCTTGTCCTTATTGTACTGAAATCTACTTTAAGAATTGGCAAATGAAGGATTTTCATAAAACTTTGAACTATTGAATCATTATGCAATTTTTACAGGAATTCACCAGAGGTCCAAAAAAAAAAAAAATCTGTACATCACTTAAGGCAAAAAAATTGTGGCAAGATGATTTCCTCTTTCAAAAGAGAAGATCCCTGTGCAACATTAGATTCATTCCACAAAATGGCAACTTTCATCTGGGAGTATCCATTGCTCCATAGAGTCTACCTTTAAAAGCGGAAATGCTTTAGGAGATCTGCTAAAAGTCTTCTTCACTTTAGATTGCTGCAGTCATGGACTGGTATCTGCAGATGAAAACAGTTTCTTCCCATTTTCCACAAAACCTATTTTATGTACTTCAAGCATGGACAATTATTTTGCAAGTTGGTATCATCTTAATGTGCAGAGAAAATTAAGGGTTTCAGATATATTTAAACTTGTGAGAAAATATATTTTAGGTTAAAATCAGTGGATTGTTCCACCCCCATCACCCTTTGCTATTGACATGAAACTCTTGCGTTGCAGCCAAATCATATGGTTTAAGTTGTTGTGCAACATGGCATTTGAGGATGTGAATGACTGTTAATTTTCTCTGGGTTATGCACATGCTTACAGCTCCAGAAAAGGATTCAGTGATGTGTGGTGGCTCAGACAGTGCTTGGCTAGCTTCGAGTTTGTGCTTGCACTCAAATTTCAGTGGAATCAAGCATGAGTCTAATCCAAAGTCCAGTAATTAAAATACAGTTGAAAGACTGAGATGGTAAGACTTTGGGGCAAGTCTTAAGTTCTTTGGGGTTTCAGTAAGTTTGCAGATTGTACTGCTAAAGCCTCATTTTTCTCAAGTACATTATTAGCTTTATTTTTACCCTGTGTTGGTACCTCTGCAAGCCCAGATAAGGGTCTTGTGCATTGAGATGCTAAGCAGAGCTGAGTGAGTTTATGATTTTAATGGAAAGAGTGAAAAATCAAGCAGGGTCTAAGCTGATGTCAAGACAGGCTTGGCAGGGGAGGAGGGGAATGGTTGATTATCGAAGGGAAATTCAGGGAGATTCGAGACCCCATATGACCTGTGAACAAATACCCCAGCATTATGTGTGTGGAGCAGTGCAGTGTTAAATTTTAATGCAAATATCCCAAAGTGTCTGTGTGCTTTTATTAACTGTATAATCAATGGAAATAAGACATTTAAGATTTTAGTCAGCAGAACAGTGATGACTTATGTCATAAGGTATAAAAGTTTTACCATCACTTCTATGCAGTAGTTTGTATTAGTATGATAACTGTTGTTGCTTGCAAGTCACAAGTAGTAATCTTAAGATCATGTCAGTAAAATTTTTATGCTATACACTCACCATTGTGTTTGATATACAGTACACCAAAAATGTTTTACAGAAAAGAAGTTTATTTACTAATAGCTTAGAAGGTTTTACATTTTTATTGTAGCTAGCTTTCATTTCCCTCATCTGTAAATCTACACTTTAGTTATTTCATTGCTGTATATAGTCGAGAAAGGAAGATATTTTAATACATGTATAAGAAGCCTGTAAGAATCACTTGTAGTAAAATTCAGTATCTAAACAAAGTGCTCCTAAGATTTAGTACCTTGAAACTTTATAGGAAATAAAAACATGTGCTTCGTAGCAGATGAAAGGTGATAATCCACCTTTTCCCATATGAAAAATAGGAGATTTTTAAAACAGGTTCATGATTTATAATGTAATGTTACCTGTCCTGCCCCAAAAGTCAGAATAATTCTGGAAGAAGAAAGCCTTAATTTTTGTGATCTTTTTGGGTGGGGGGAAGTGAGGAGTGGCTCTCTGGTCAGGATATTTACGTAATGGGATTAATTTATTTATACCTGTGTGGGATGGACTTTATTTGAAGTAATTTGAACATCTAAGAGGATTTGGAAATATGATAGGTTTAATTGGTTTCCAAGAGTCATAGCCTACATAATCTGTAGAACAAAGATGTTCCAGAAAGGTGGATGAATAGGACTTTCAGAAACTTGCATAACACAAAACATGTAGGAGGCATCACCTGAAATTGCTTAATGGAGAAGTCAGACATTCACTTCAGATCTGTATTTGGGTGGGAAATTAGTTTAAAAATATCAAGAGCATTGTCAGTTCTTGTATTTTCTCTGCCTCTCAGCTTAAAAATAGGTTTCTTGTATTACTTATTTGGTGTAATTTAAGCCAGTTGGGCATTAGTAAAGTTTAAAAATTAAAAAACGAGTATAGGGTTTACTCAGAGCAGGATTAAGCATGGTCTGGAACATACTCCTCCAACCTAAATACCCCCTAATTCCTGTTCAGTGTTTCCTTTTGATGGACTAGATGTTGCATACCTGCAAGTAGCCACTTTGCTCGGGCACAGAAGTGGAAGTGGGGCCTGATGAGATGGCACCTCAGGACTACAAAACTGGCATGAGATCTGTAAGGGCAGGGAGAAACACAGATGTGATTTTTACTTGTTACATTAGGTGGAGAGCTTCATTGGACTGTCAGATTTCCAGAGACAGTAGGTCTCCGTCGTGCTAATGCTGTGGTTAGCATGCTGTGCTCAATGTGCTGTCTGTTTTTTAACAAAAAATTGTATCCAATTTTTCTACACAGGGTATCCACAGTCTTTTCTGGTGTGCTATCTTGTGGGACTGGATGACACCTTGCTGCTAATGTGTTTGAATTGACTATTAGTGATTTCTATGTTCTGCTTTTTTTTTTTTTTTTTTTTTTTTTTTTTTTTTTTTTTTTAATCCTAAGTTGGGGCCCTGTCCTGAAAAAGCATTAAATCCACAGTTGTGTTCAGGGCTACTCAAAAAACATGCCCCCTGGAGACCTGTGCTTGAGTCTTATGCTTGCTAGAAGCAGAGCAACACAGGATGCATTTATTCTGACTGGAGTAGACTTGCCATTGAGAACAATGACTTCAAATGAAAGCTTTTTTGGAGAGGGAGGACATTTTTTGTGTTTGTGTGCTTGTTTTATTGCACTTCTTGCCTGAGAATATTGGGAACCTGCCTGACGAAGATGGATGTGTTAGAACCTCAGAATGGTGGGATGTTATAAGAAACAAGAATATGAGCTAAGGAATTTGCTTTAGCAGTCAAGAAGTAATCTGCTTGCCAAGTGACTGCTTTTCTATCATTTGTACATGCAATTTAAAAAGAGACTATTCTACTTAATAGAACTGATAGAGGGGAGCAGAGAAAGGGATTGTTTCCTGTTCTGAAAGTGTTTGCGGTGGATACCCTTTGTCTTATATTTGTGTTTCTGATGGAAATATCAATGGGAAGTCTACCAGGAGAAGGGATAAAAACATGTTGGAAGGCATATTGGAAATGCTTTTGTTGGGGTGTTGATTGCATTTTTAGTTTCCACTTGCCTGGCTTCATTCAAGGAAGGGTTATGTGTGCTAATATATATCTGTATTTCGTCATCAGGTCTGTCTTGGAGCTCTCTGTCCTGCAAAATGTATTAAATAACTGTGTGGGATTTAGCATGATGGGTGTTTTGAATTTTCTTCTGTATTTGGTTTGTTTATTGGAGGGGGGAAAAAAAAAAAGTGATTTCAAGCTGCTTTATAAGAGGGCCAGGCTGTTTCTTTTCACAATTAAGCTTAGTTTTCCTGCTGTCATGTTCTTTCTATAATTACTGAGTAGGGCAATGCTCTATGATGCTCTTTGTCGACAGCTGTCAAAAGATACCTGTTGACAGCTGATAGGTATGTCAGACTCATTCAAACAGCCTCTAAATGTTACTGCCCTCCACCTTTTTTTGTGACAGCATGGGTCTACTTGAAACAGCCTTTTTCAGGGAAACAAATATGATATCCTATTCTTTATCTTGCCTTGACTCTCTCCACCTTTATTGCTGAGTTGCTAAACTAGTAATTTTACTCCTAATGTAGTAGATTCTGTGATTATATAGAATTGCACCCTGAAACATCCTCTTCACTGGGAGGAGCACTCTATGGTGTGCAATGCAGTGAGAATTCCACTTTCAGAATTGCATCTTTAGGTTTTTCAGTTGTTCTGCTTAAAATTTGTCTTCAGATGACTTTCTTTGTATGTCTTTGAAACACATAAAATCATTAAATACATGGGCATATACTATATATCTGACATGTTGCATGACTTTTCAATGGTTATGAGCATTTTTCAATAGGAAGTAGCTGTTACTCAAGTGACATATCGTTAAAAAAAAGTTTTTGCTAGATACCACAGCATAGATAGAGTACTGCTTTTGACAGTGTTCACCTGGATTACCTTCTTATGCCATGAAATAAAATAGTATTCACAGTGAAGCACCATTTCTGAATCTCTGGGGTGTGCCCATGAGACCTAGTTAATTAGGAGCCACAGTTGTTCATATTTTATAGTGATGGACAAAGGTGAAATCTTTGTGAATTAAGTTCAAATGCATTCCTTGCACTTCTGTTTGAATCTGCTTAGGGGTGTTGGAGTAACAAATCACAGATTAAAAACTGGTTGCTCTAAGAAAGGAGAAATACTTTATTTTTAAGTTCTTCAAGCAGTAAAGTCACAGGCATCATGCAGGTTCATATGGTACTTAATGCTTAATCTCACTGTCATCAAGAGTTGCAGCCAAGATGAAATGTAAGTAAAGAAAATAAAAATGTTGGGATGTGACTTTGTGAAGGTTATTGTATGTTTCAGTGATATCAGCTGAAATACTGATTCTTGAATATTGTATTCAATTTCAGTCCCCTTATTCTCTAAAAAGAGAGATCAAAGAGAAAGCGGTAGAAGTTATTCAAGAACGTAAGTGATGAAAATGATGACTTCTGTATGAAGGAATACTAAAAAAAATATTTTTTTAAAAGTTGCAATATGTGCGGCTATAGTTTGGAGAGTGGAGTAAAAGTAGTGTTTGTCAGCTCAATATGATTTCCACAGATGTTTCTGGTGTTTTTCCATTAATTTCATTGGGAGTTGGCATCTAGACCACCTTGAAATCTTAAATACAAGTAGGATGAAATTATGAATGGAAAAGTCTAATCCAGATGGATTTTTTTCTGCCTATCCTATGCCATGGAACAAGGTGAAGGGACTAATTGGAACACAACCATAATACATTTTAAGAAAATCAGATGCCATTGTTGGCAGCATACAATTAGCAGGAGGTGTCTGTTTGAATGACCACTGCAGAATGTCTGCTGTCGTATTTCCTTCTATACAAAAAAATGCTGAGAAATTTTGTTGTATAGGAAAGGAACATTGTTGTATTGTGTTTTGTTTACTGATAGTACACAGCTAATTGTGGCTCTCAGTGAGCACTCAAACTTTCTTTTTTAAAATTGCTGTGAATATTTGTACTCTTGCCAGTTAACCTGAGAGTAGGAATGCCAGTGAGGGGAATAAAATATGGAAAATAATGCTGTGTTTTATATAGCACCTGCCATACTCTAGAATGTTAAAGCACTTACTAAATAGATGCTGAGATGGATAAAATATGACAGTGCCTATAAGCAAATACATCACCTGCTAAACTTTCAGCAATGTAACTGGCATACAGCCATAAGCACCATTAAACCTGCTACTGAAAGAAAGACTTAGGTAGACCTCTAAGGGATAACCCCTATTATGTGTTTCATTAAAAAAAAATGTAATAATGATCATAGAAATTATAACATAAAACAAAATAAAACTGAAAAGACCTTGAGATACTGACTAGTCTGTTCTTTGAGCCCCAAAGCAGGCTGAATTTTATGCCTGTTTTTTTAGCACAGCTGTTTAGAAATCTGCATGAAATAATAAAACCGCACAAGCCCTCTCTTACTATATGTCACTCGATTTGTAGAAAGACTTCTTCTAATAGCTGATAGAAATTTTTCTAGCTTTGGTTTCAGTAGGTACCTTGCTGCTTGTCCTAGCCAGGGTACAGTGGAGTCAAGGGTGTGCAACTTTCTTTCAGATCTGATTATGAAAATGCCTTTAAATTTTTTCTCTCTAGTCTAAATCGTCATAGTATATTCAGTCTTTCTACATAGTTCCTCATTTGAGACTTGTGGTAATTTTTTTTACTATATTTGGACTCTTTAAAATTGTTTCACATATTTTATAAATGTTATGCCAAAAATTTGAGTCTTTTATTCCTTCCTGCTAAACAGAAGGATGGGAGTGCTTACTATTTTATGGAGTATGTACTCCTGTTTATATTCCTGTATGATGGTTTCTTTTTTTAAAAAAATCACACTTTGAACTTATATTCAGCTTGCAGTCTATTATAACCCCTGATCCTCTTCTGAAGAAGTTGCTATCTAGCTGCTTACTTGCTGTGCTGTAGGTATCCAGCTGACTATCTGCCGAAGTACGGAAACTTGCACTTGCCCCTGCTGAATCATTCTGTTATTTTTCTGACCACTCCTTTAGTTTGACAGAATAATCTTGAGTTCCAGCCCTGTTATCCAGCATACCTGCAGTATCAGCTCTTGATGATTAGCAAATTTCAGTGTGTCCTCTGTTGTTATGTAGGTTGCTGATGAAAACAGTCCCTGAAACAAGACCAAGTTCAGATTCTTGCAAAAGCCCACTCAGTACACCTTTTTGGTTTTGATAGTGAGCTGTTAATAATTTTGGGAGGGTCGTGTAATAAATAAATTTTGCATTCATTCACTAGTAATCTCCTGTAGAAAATACCCACTTATAAGAAAGGATGTGTGAGGCAGTCATCTGCCTTTTCTTTGGTAATACAAGCTAGAAAGCATAAAATGGGAATGAGGAATCTCCTGGTTTCTGGCCTGTGCTATCTTTTCTCCACTTTTTCTCAGTAGAATAGAATAAAAGTTGAAATTTTTAATGATCTGATGGTGCATAAGAAATAGGACTTTACAGTTGAGAAATGATCTCAGCAGAAAAAGAAAAAAAGGTGGAGGTGCTTATTTGCACATTAGTAATTACATGTTTGTCAATAGCTGGATGGTCAGATCAAGGCATTCTGTGGCTATTTTAGTAGCTTTGATAGTCAGGCCTATGTTTTCTTAGGTTGGACTCCTGTAATTACTGGATGCTTGTAACAATGCAGGTCACAGTTGCTACAGAAGAGATAAATACGAAAAGTATCCTTTCAAATATCAGAGAGTAGTCTTTTGTGTTCAGAACTTACATTTCACCTTCTGTACTGGTGTATACTTCATGTCATTATGCAATATACTCTTATAATTTATTTGACATTTGTATCTGTATGTCATGAAGGCATTATGTGACATACTGAAAACTGCATGGAATTCAATGTAATTTTTGTTTTGTGGAGAGTGAGGGCCAAACACAGTAGCATCACTATAGCTAGATGTGAAGTCATTGATATTCTTACTGTGGTGTTTTACTGGAGATGTCTTGTTTGCCTGTGGAATTGAAACAAATGCTGATTAGGATGAATCCAAGTCTGCTGATAATTACACTAATTGCCCACAAGTTGCTAATAATAAAATCATGATTTTTGAGAGAGGTGGTAGAATTTAGCATGACAGATTTACTGACTGCACTAAATTTGATGCTTGTGGAACTTAAACTGAGTAAAGTATGGATACCACTAGGATGGAGATTAACATGGTAACTATTTGAACAGTTTGAATGCAGGACATCCATACGGAGATGTAATGTAACTTACACAAAGTATTTCTGAGTGTATCTGGTATGTCAGAAGGCCATGTTCTAAGGTACTTAATAAACAGGTTTGAGTTCAGGCCTTAAGCTGCAAATTCCTGCTGTGTGAGATACATCTAGTGCAGGATTCAGGCATCAGAAGTGTACCTGATTTTATAGTTACCTTTATAAGGCTTACCTGGCAAAGAGTTGGGTGCCACCCTTCTGGAAAGTGGTGAATTTCAGCCCTAAGCGTGAGTATGTATCACCTTTGGGTACACCAGGAGATATCTTTCAATCGTTTGTTTCTCAGTTTACAGCAAACTTAGCAAAAGTGCTGCAAAAAGTACAGCAGGTTAAAAGGCCACTGAAATTTAGCTCTTTTTCTGATGAAACATTTTGGTTTACCCACTCCGCATAGTATCAAAATAAACATTAGAGCAGAGAAGTAATTTGAAAGTATAAAAGAGTAAGAGACAGTAAAAGAGCTTTCCCTAGTTTGCTACTTTGTTTTGAGAAAAAGCTGGCTTTAAGACTTAAAGGAAAAAAATTCAGAGTGCTTTATAGTTATGTTATTTTAAATTCATGTAGTGCTAAAGAAGACTGAATGCTCACAACAGGTCTGTTGTGGAGGATCCACAGGGGACATCACACACAGACCAATGTGATCAAGTGAAGTCCATTTACTACAATGTTTGACACAGTTATATATCTTATGCGCTTATGCACGCGCCTTATACAATACTCTAATTGGTACAATACCCCGGTTCACGCGACACTATAATATCCTCTATTGGCTGTGCAAGCTTCTTCACGAGGTGTCCAGCAGTTACTTATCTCATTCTTCAGCATCCAGGAGTTGTTTGTCAGGCTCTTCTTATCTTCCTTTTTCCCAGCGTACAAGGACACAGCGTCCTTGTCTGCTCCAGCACTTTGTAAACTTATGCTTCATTCCCACCTAACGGCTGGATTGCTCACATGCCCTCGCCCAGCCAAGAAATCCTCAACACAGGTCTACACTAGCAATGATAATACAGGAAACTACCTTTCCCCTGCTTCTGTCTTAATTAAATAGCATCAGCCTGGAAGCAAGAGGTTGTAATTTTTTATTTTTTTTTATTCTTTCTGTCTGCCTGTACACAGTATTTGATCTTTTCCTGTAATTATGAACAGAGGTGCTGATTGTAATGGTGTATTTTATATGTGATTTTTGCAATAGTCTGTGATTGAAGGCCCCTTCACTGGATGTATTTCTTTTTTAACTGATGTTGTAATGTTAACATCATGCCTTGATTGCTTTCCTTTCCTTTGAGCTGTGTTTTTTGGTAGCTCTGCAGTAAGAAGTAATCAAGAATTGAAAAGACAGACTTCAGTTTCATTCTGCTTAGATCCTGTACTTCACATTTCTTTCGTAAACTTTGCCATGCAGTAAACTCCTTCAACTTCTTTTTTTTTCCAAATAACTTGCTTTCAAAACAAGTTCATTTTTTGTGGCATTGCTCTTCAGCTTTGAAGAAAATTTAAACATTCCTATCCAGTCTATTGATCCTTATTTAGCAAGACTCCTCTCTGTGGTGTCAAGGAATGAACTACACACTGAAAGCAATCAGCAACTGCTTGAGTCAATCTAATTATTCTACTCTGCCTCCCAGCAGATGACAGAAAGAAGAATTGGAAAAGGAGAGTTTTCAGCCCAGATGCCAATGACTGTATTGAAATGGCGGAAAATTAAATGCTGTAAAGGTCCAGGATAGCGGCTTTAACTTTAAAAGTTCAAAAAACTTCATCCTGAGACTTTTCATCCTTGGCTTAGTTACCTGATGGATTTTATGGAAATATTTACCAACAAAGTTTAATTGTTCTATTGTGTCTAAATAGATGTCAGCAATTGGGCATGCAGCTTCTTATGGTGGGGTGTCAGAAAATAATTGTTATTAAAAAAACTCTGAACACCAACACTACCGAAACCCCAAACAACAACAAAAAATATGCCAAATAATTTAGGCTGAATGATAAAGAATCTGGTAATTTCTGGAATGATTTTCAGCTCTTATTATTCACTGAAATAATGTTTTTAGCTTCATGTGAGTATTTTTTTTTTTTTTTAAAGCAGTGTGTGGTGTTCAGTCTGGCTTAGCTGAGAACAGACCCCAAAACCATCTTAGAAATGTTTGGGGTCTCATGTGGTATGAGGTAAGAACAGAGCAGAATCCTGCAACATCATGCAGCTGAGCACACATCTTGGTGTGTTTGGAGAGGGGTGGGGGTAGGAACATGTGAACAACTGGAAATGTTTAGTTGTAATTTACAAATATGAAATTCCCACATGAAGGTTTATTTTATACCTACAGAAGTTGGATGTTTACAGTTATGCATATGAAACTTTGCAGTTTTGGTTACATGTTTCTGAATAAATTGCCGGTTCATGTTTGGGCATTCAGTAGATTTGTAGATAAATCAGGTTCATCAGATGTGATGAATATAATTTTGTCTACTCAGCCTCGAAAGTGAAGTCCAATATTAATATTTCAATGTTGCCTAGAAAATGAGGCGGTGTGCCATATTACACCAGATTTTGTTATATCAAATAGCAAGTTGGACAAATTTCCTGTAATAATTTTGGTTCTTTGAGTATTCATAGAGTAGCACCATGAAAATGAAATTAGTTCTTTTTTTAAAAGACCCAATAAGGTAATAGTAACTACAGAGAAAAATAACACAAAATCAAAATCAATCATTATATTGATTACATGATAGCCTATACTTGGGAAATTGTAACTTTGAAGTCTAAACCATCATTTTGATTTAATAACTCTGGGCAGTGGTCCCTGGAACTCCAGGAATTTAATATGAAAGGTGCATACTGAAAAAATGTTAGCACACATTACAAATCTGTGGCTGTCCCAGTCTGATGTTGTGGAGATGCTGGTTACGTTTTCCTTTGCTGAGTGAGGTTGCCCTTACCTTTTGTAGCAGCTCATTATAGCAATTGTCCATTGGCTTTTATGCATTTAAGGAAGAGGGGTTGTGGCCATGCCTTTTAGCTTAAAGTTAACTCATTGTGACCTTCTCAGGTCCTATGTACTTGATTCTGGCCTCAGCAAGTCACCGTTTCCTACCTTCTTGCACATTTGAGACCTGCATCTCCCACCCCTCCGTTCAATTAGGATTTGGTTTCAAAGCATCCTATAATGCTTTTAAATCGTACTGTGGATTCACTTTTACTCTGCCCTCTGGTCTTGGTAAAGATTATAATTTAAAATTATTTATCACTAATGTGTGGTATCTGTCACTACTGACCTCACGCTTCTTTCTGATTACCTACACTGATGGCACCAGGCATGGCATTTTTCATTTCTAGGTGCTGTATCTTCATATTTCGTGTGTAGTCTGCCTGGCTTCAGGGGCTACTACCATGGTAATAACACATGGTGTAGGAGGCACCCTCTTTCCTGTTCCATAACATTGGTTAGATTTGCTTTCCTTTTCCTTCACTCCGCAGTCATTTGTGGGCTTTGTGTGAGCTCTGCTGAGCTCTTGGGCCTCAATTCTGCAAAACTCTTCAGCAAATGCTGACTGCTGTGCCAGGCCGGCACCCAGGGGCTTTGGCCCCAGCAGAACCAAGTCTTAAGGCTGATGGCATGCTGTTGCTTTTGGCTAGGTTTTCACCGTAAATATGATTAGAAGATTCTTGTCTTTATTGCCTGCCTTGGATCTCGGTATGTATTATGTTTATTTAATCTCAGATGGCTCTGTCAGTTCTCACAACTGATACAAGAGAGACAACCCACCACGTAATACTCTTTTTCCTGGTTGGACTGGCACGCTGACATGATTCACTCTGCTTAATCTGAGGCAAGAGCAGCAGTGGGGTTAGGTATAACATGAAACTTCCCCAAAAGAGGCCCCTGATTTCCTCATCAAAATAAATGCTGTCTTTGGTTCTGGTAAGCGTGGTGATCAGAGATGAAATCCTAGTTCAAAGGAGATGATTAGTGAATGCCATGCTGGTTTGCAGGCCAACCTTGCTGTGGAGCAGATACAGTGGCAATGGTCTGTCCCGTGCCACTTTACACAGTTTATTACTTTCTTCTTTCATATCCCAGTTTGCCCCAAAAATGCTTCATTTATTTACCTTCCCATCTCCCCTAAATGTCTTCTGCCTCTCCAGTTGATCTCTCCTGATCATACTAAGTACATAATTATAATTACAATAACATTAAGGCCTATGAAGTTTGAGATACAATACAAACAGAGCAGTGACTCTCTACTTCTTGCTCAAGAAACATAGGTTTGAGCCTTAAAAATCTGCACATTCAGAGAGAAGTTTGTTTCAATGGTAATAGCTCAGTATTTCTGAACTGTTCAGCATGATTCCTAACAGGTGATTTTTGGCAAGCTGCTTTTGAAACATTTTGATTCTATTCACAGTAGCCATTATGCTTGTTAAATTGTTGATAAAATGATATTGCAAACAACAGAAAAATTCCGAACATAGAGAAATATGGCAATATAATCAAAACAATTTGGAAAGAAAAAGTAAGTGAAAGCCAAGATGTTGAAGTACAGCACTCTTGAATTGGGAGCTGCCGCACTAATAGGTATAAATAATGCAATACTTTTCCCATGGGAGTATTGTAGAGCTTAATTGGTTAATGGCTGAAAAGCACTTTGAGATCCTATGTGAAGATATGCTATGTAAGAGCAGAGTGCTGCTTAATGAATGTCCAAATGCTGCTCTATAACACTGTTCTGTATATGTGTCAGTATGTCCAACTGGTGTTAATGGTGATCGAACCCATGAATCACATTGTTGGACCTGTTTAACATTTAGCAAGGTGACTATAGCTATGTTTTGGTAAATCAACATACATAATAATTTGCTTTATTTGCCAATAAGACCATCTGCTTTTTTAATGAAAGTTTTAGATTACTTATCTTTTTAATATATGATGATGCTTTGCATGCTTTTCAAATTTGCTTACACTAAAAATTAGTAATGTCTCTTTAAAAACTAAGCCTTCAAATTTATTATATAAAGAGTACTATATAACATTATAGTATACCTGGCCCTAAAAGCATACTGATACTAAAATTATATCAAAATTTATGAATAAATATAAAAAGTGGCAATAAATGGTAGGAACATGGAGTCTGACTGAATCTTTTCTTAATCTCTTTCTTTTGCAAGTTCCTTTTATGGAGAAATAATACACAGAAACTCCTGGAACTGATTTAGTTCTTGGGGTTTTTTTAGGGAGTATAGATTTTAACATCTGATTTGACACAGTGGTTACAATTTTTTTCTTTGTCTGTCTTCATTATGATGTGTGAGGAAACCTCAAGATGAGTGTATTTTTTCATTTTTGTTTATCTGTCCCTTGTGGGATTTTTTCTTTTTCATTTGTTTATGTGAGTTTTCAATAATTAAGTGGCTTCTGTCATGACAGCATGGTAAGCTAGTTTATTTGCAAAGTGTGTCACTAGAAGTAATTTCTTGGAGGAATCAAGACATGAAAATTTGAATTCTAGATCTTAGAGCGGCTCTCCTAGTCCCTTTTAGAAGTTAGTACCTGTTATTACTAATTCTGAGTCTGAATTTTTATCTTTAAATATTCCCATTCATTCATTTATTGTTTTCTTCCAAAGCTTATGAGCTTGGACAAGCAAATGAAAGTGTTTTTAAAAAACTTTTTTTTTTCTTCCCTCTTTCTCTTTTAACTGCTTGGTTTGTACTGCCCTATTTTGGTATCTTATTGCTAGCCTCTTTGTGTGGCTGCCAAGGTTTCTTGCATAATTTTCTTGACAAATGGCTCACTCATTAATATTTCAGCCCCGTTCCTACCAACCTCAGAGAAGTGGTATGCCCCAGGCAGGGAAATGTAGTTTCTTCCTTAGGAGCCTTCTAATCTTTTCCTTAAATGCTTTGTCAGAGCTTGTGACAGATAAATGAAGACGGTGCAGTTCAAACTAGAGACGGCTTCTTTGTACACACATGATCATACATTTTCTAACTGGGAGGTGTTGGACTGCAGCGGAGTCTCTGCTGCAAACACCTACGTTTTCTCTTCTTTATCCATACTGAAGTCCATGAGACTTATTGATTCTGAAGTGAAATCCGTGGAGAAATTTGTCTGTCTTCCTTTTTTTACTGGCTGTTGAAATATACATAGTCCTGGTAAAGTCTCTGTCCGTTCACAGGCTTTCATTATTTCTATGATAGAGACATCAAGGCGTGATACTGCAGCTGAGTTAAAGTTTGAGTTGAGTTGAAGTTCACATCACAGCTAGGTCTGAGATGTGGATCTCTGGTAATATTTTGGCTCAAGATGATAGCAAATATGTGAAACTGATCTCCTTAGAGCTTTGTGTGACAGAAAATTGATGTGACGCAAAACTTACAATCCACTCCACCACTACTTAGAGTTGGAACATGATAGGAAAGGCTAGTTTGATTTAAATGTTGATCACAAACATATTAAAACCATGAAATAGCTCCCTGGTTTAAAATATTTATTATATATATTATTTCATATTAATATTTAGATTATTCTTTTAAACTACAGCATGTCTAGGGTATTACTAAGGAGGGCATCTGGAATTCTGTGGTAAGTCATGGATTTTCCCAGTTCTCCTCAAGAATGGAAGGAGATGATAGGAGTCAGAGTACTACCAGGAGATAACAGGTAGAGCTTAAGACCTCCTAGTTTGTGGATGAACTGAATGATTAATGTTAGCTGCCTTCTCTGGCATGACCCATCTAAGTAATTTGGTTTTCTTAGTATTGGGTGGGCTGGGTTTGTTTCTCAGGTTTAATTTTTTGCTGTGCCATATGAGGTGTCTGAAACTTAGGTATTTGGGCATGTTGAATATTTTTCAGATGAAGGTTAAATGTAGCCCATTAAGTAGCATGTGTGTTAAATCTGGTGTGTAAGATGTTGCTGTGTTTCTTTCTGCCCTTTCCTGGGAGGAGACAGGCAGTCATTTGATCAGCAAATGATGCCTTCTGAGTCGAAGGATATCTTGTCTACCACTAGCATCTCCAGAGGGCTGGGCTGCTGTTGCCATTGCCATTGCCAGAGAGGTGCAGCACTTCTCCAAACGGGAGATTTCAGCTTTCTGAAATTGGGAGGATCCAGCACTTCTGGTGGCTGTGGTTGAGCAATTCTGCCATAAATTGTAAAAGTAAAGCATATACCTATAGCTTTATGCTTTCCTGCAGTGTATTGCAGTCTGCATCTTCATCCCACAGAAACCGCCGACACATGGCAATGCACCTACAGGTGACTTTCTCTACATGAGCAGCAGTGCTGAAGTTCAGGAGGTTCTGCTGTTTCAGGAGTGCAGCATGTACCATGTTGATCACCCCCCTTGCGGTGGAGTTGTTGTTTTATGGTGTAGTGTTTTGGATTACTATCATGGAAATTAGCAATACTTAATTATACTTCCTCTGTTGTCCTTTGCACTCTTACCAACTCTGTACGTGTCCCATTCTTGGCATTTAATAACTGACTGCAAAAAAAATATTACTCCCCCCTCCTATTAAGGCAGGATAAGGTCTCTATGGTTTTATTATGTCCAAATGGTGTAGTTAATCAGTGAGAACTAAGAAAGCATACCACTACGCATAAATACTGCTAATGTCTAATTTCTAAACAAACTAATTTTTACTCAGATAAAACTGCATAGGAGTAAAATTTTGATGGCATACACCTCTACAGAAAAATACATATAATTGAGTTGCAGATATTGGTGGAAAAAAGAAAGCAGAAGAGAGAGTGGTAATCTTGACTGCAGTGAGGATTTAATAGGTATTTAAAAGTCTCTGTCCCTTTCATCTGACAGTTATTTACAATATGTCTTCTAATGAAGAAGGCTAGTTGGCAACACTTTCAAGGTATTGGAAAAAGAATATTCCCTCAGCAGACAAAGGTAGTGTTTTTTTCAGATTTGCTTCCCTTGAAAAATAGATGTATTTAAAAGCAGGAGACACATTTGAGAATATTTAAGAATGTTTTCTGCATTGCCTTTTTGCAGTCTGTAATTTGCAATGTAATGTATGCAAAATTTTTTTGTGTAATGAGGATTTTCCCTTAAAATGTGAAATTGACTATTTATTAGGTGTTTTGCCTCATTGTGGAGAGAGGGAAGAGCACAGGTATGTCAGTAGGAGCTCAGGTCACAGCTGCTTAATTTTCAGTAGAGTTTTGTGTGCCTTAGTCATTGTACAATATTGAAAGTTTCCACTAAAGGGCTTAATTGACATTTCTTCAGTAAAAACAAACTCTGCTTTAGCTTGTGAAAAAGAAAATCAAGAAATAATTAAGGTATAAATGAAAGAAACATACTGTTACCGAGCAGGGGTGATTTTCTTTAATTTAATCTACTGTCGTGTATATATAATTTTTTTTTTCACCGATAGGTTCTTTCCTCTGTATTTGTTTATTTTGTTTTTATTCATCCAGTTTTTTTATGGTTTTCTGTTCAACTAAAAATGGTATGGTTGGACTGCTCACCTTAAACTTCTGAATTTTGCATGTTTTAGAGTTTGGTGTCTTCCCATCTTCTAGAAACAGAAGTCTGAATTTGTTTGCCTCTGGTCTTTTACTTGTAGTGTCAATATGCCATATACTTTTCTCTTTTAAAAAAATCATATACTCTTTGAATAATTCAGCAATTTGATGTACCTGATTAGCTTGCTGATCACAAATTCCAGTGTGTGGATACTCCTGAACTGCTTAAACCAAATTCGCTACAGGTTGTCTTGAAACCCAATTATGTCAATCTTTGAAACAGTCTTATACCAGCTAGGCAGCACAGCTACAAACTTTGCAAGCATTTTGGCTACTGAAACATGTTTTACCTATCTTGAATCATACATCTTGAGAAGTATTATCCTTTTAATAAGTGGGTGACTTATGGATAAACTTGAACAATCTTGGAGTGACACTGTGTATTGGGGAAACCAGTGCCTGTAGCAGCCTTTGGAGAATGGCACAGGGAACTGAAACTTGTTGCAGTGTGATGTGAATACAACAATTGTCATCATTTGCAATATCCAGCCTGAAACTGAATGGTGAGTGTACTTAAGTGATGATTCAAAACATTTTAAAACTGGTGCTTGTCCAGAGGTCCATGCAGAAGTGTGTTCCCCTCTCCAAAGACTTGCTGCCCACTATGACTATCTTAGCCCATCCTGCAGTCCTAAAGAATGGTGAAGGTGGTTGAAGGTGGGTATCAGAAGTATGGACCATGTTTTCTGTGCTTGCCTTCTGTCGTGGTTTAACCCCAGCCAGCAACTAAGCACCACGCAGCCGCTCACTCACTCCCCCCCCATCCAGTGGGATGGGGGAGAAAATCAGGAAAAGAAGTAAAACTCCTGGGTTGAGATAAGAACGATTTAATAGAACAGAAAAGAGGAGACTAATAATGATAATGATAACACTAATAAAATGACAACAGTAGTAATAAAAGGATTGAAATGTACAAATGATGCGCAGGGCAATTGCTCACCACCCGCCGACCGACACCCAGCCAGTCCCCGAGCGGCGAAAACCCCTGCCCCCCCCTTCCCAGTTCCTAAACTAGATGGGACGTCCCATGGTATGGAATACACTGTTGGCCAGTTTGGGTCAGGTGCCCTGGCTGGGCATGAGAAGCTGAAAAATCCTTGACTCTAGTCTAAACACTACTGAGCAACAACTGAAAACATCAGTGTTATCAACATTCTTCACATACTGAACTCAAAACATAGCACTGTACCAGCTACTAGGAAGACAGCTAACTACATCCCAGCTGAAACCAGGACACCTTCAGGCGTTCATGTATGTAAGAGGGCATGAAATACTGGCCTTTGTTCAGACAATAGGCATCTTCTGGATCAGTGAAAAAGGTACATGGTTATTAATACCTTTTATTTCATATTTAACAAGGTCTTACGTGGAACACTGAGAGAAAGCACGGTCATGCCTTATCCCAGAAAAGATTTTTTAATTTTCTCTCTCAGTATTGCAAACCTTAAAATGTTGCCAAAGGTGGCATCATGATTAATGTATCACTATTAGAGAGCAGACAGCAAGCCAGCTTATGACACATTTTTGCTTCAGTTAAGAAAAATAACACCAAAAAAAAAGTTCTTCTGTATGTTTCTTGGAACTTGCTCATGGATTATGAACCAGATGAACTCCAAGTACATGAACAAATTAAGAGCCAAATACTTGGAGGCTATGTTATTTTGCCTGGTGCTTTGTAGTACATGCAATATTTTGTTCCATTGGGTGTTTAGCCATCATCGGGGACATCTGAAAATGTTCTGCCCTTGGAAGGTCAGGTTCTTAAATGGATCCATTCTAAGTTGACTGTGTGTATAACATAAATTCAGCATGCTCAATAAGAGTGAAGGTCTGTTCTGGTGTGCAATAGTATAACTGCATTTTAAAATGTGCTTGAAAAAAGACAGAGCTCTTCATTAGTATTGCATGCAAAATAATTTCTGTTATATCCTATGCAATGTACATATGGTCATGGCAATACAATGGTATTTGCTGCTGTATGCCTACATAGTTTTCAAAACTAAAATTCAATGCTTAGCTAAATTGCTAAGCAGACTGGTAAATGTCCAATTTTAGCAGCCTAGCATATGTTTATAATTTTTGTTTTAACATATGCTATGTTGGTTGAACTCCCCTCCCCACACATACGGTAGATAAAAGCTGTCACATCACAAAATGGTGGCAGCCCAACTTTTCTAACATTTTCCATGGCACTTCAGAGTCTTGCATTAATTAGCTATTCTTGGATAGGAGACAGACACTCATCTTTGTAGAATTTCGGTTTCAAACCCGTCGTGTACTTCAGTTTATGTATGCAGTAGCCCATCTGTGTTTCTGCAGCCATAAACAGTAAAAAGCACAGGGCATACAGAAAAGCGGTCAGCAAGAGTGAGAGTGCCCTTGGTTCACAGATATGAATACCTAGCAAATGGCCCTGAAGGCAGGCCCATTTGGTTTGCTGGTGGGCTCTAGTTTGCTTGAACAAGACTGTTCTCTCTCTTCCACTTTTCTAGGAGAGGTGGGTGAATAAAACAATGTTGGTGCACAGTCCTTTTTACTTTTCACTGTGCGCTGCTAAACTACCCCTCTTTTCTCCTCCTTTTTCAAGGCAGGTGTAAGGAGGAATTTCACCGAGCCTATGATTCTTTCCGGAACTTCAGTGGAGTAGAGGAGACTTGTGACAAATACAGCTGCAGCTGTGATAATGCTGTCTTAGTCCTTGCTGCACTGTGACATGGAAACCTGGATTTAAACATGAAAGGACATGCCTTAACAGTACAGCAATATGATGCCTTATTACATCAAATTGCCTTTTGCACGTGCTCCAAAATCATGGTATTTTTTGGTATTCTGTCTGCTGTTTCCCTCTTGTTAAGCTCCTGACTGTGGTGTATTTCTGCATGCGTAATGTCTACTGTGCTGCTGCACAGGTGATGATTGGTTTTCTGTGGGGGATGAAGGAGCCTTGCCCATCAACAGAAACTGCTGTAGAAATGGCACAGGGTCTGTGGTAGAGGACTGACATTGCCAAGTGTGGTCACATCTGTACCTGGTCTATCTAGAGCACGGACAGGGTTGTTCTGATGCCTTCATCCCTGGGTGGCATGGGTGCTGCCTCCTGCCCTCTGGTCTACCTTGAAGCTGCTCAAAAGCTCATACCCACGTGTAGGCATGGTTCCAAACGTATTGCCAAAACATAATGTACAATATCTGTCAAGCCCAGAGTGCGTGACCCACTGGTAATGCTGGCGGAGTGCTTTGCGATCTTTGGGTCGTAGATGCCAGTGGTGGTTGTTCAATGTTTATTTCCCATTTATGTATTTGTTTTCAGCTACAGGACCTACAGCTGCTGTTTGGCTTGCTGTGGTTGTTAGCTGGCTGGCAGTCTTTGCTGTGGGATTCGGGTTCTGTCAGTGTGCACAGAAACCAGTTTTGTTTCACTGCCAAATAATAAGCATGGTGGCAATGAAGGAAGAAAATGATAAATTTAAACTGTGCTTTTTCAGACCTTTAGGTAGATATCTACTAGAAATAACTATTTATTACAAGTGAACATAAGTAATTAGTGTATCCTTAACATCGGTTACTTATTGCTAGCAGAAAGGTAAAGAAATTTCTTTATTTTCCAGTGTTGCCCTCCACCCTGGTAAACATTTCTTTGATTTGAAAGTTTCTCGTACGGTTTAAAGAGTGTGAACGTGGCTTTTTACCTTCCTTCTCTACAGCTTCTCTCCCCAAATGTAATTTATCACCAGTTGAGTTGAACTAAGTACGGTACCAGTTTTCTGTAATGACCCTGGAAGTAGTCTACATGACTGTGGTGGGAGAGGGGAGCAGGAAAGTGTTGGTGAAGGACTTCAGTGTTTCTGGTGTTCTTGTGTGATACCACGTCAGTGGCTCCTTTACTGCTTGTTTGCTGTTGTTTGCAGTACTTGGATATTGGATAACTCATCAGATAACATTGGATAACTGTAACTTTTTTTTCATACTGCTCACAGTAGATTTTGCTTAAGATTAGAATAATCATGCAGATAGTAATGCAATTTGACTATTTAAGGCACAAGCATAATGCTAGGATGAAATCTCTGATACGAGTTCATCTGTAGGTTTTTCTCCTGTACAAGTTTGTGAAAAGTATATGTCACTTGCTCAGAAAAATAAGCGTTTCTGAACTATCAGAAACTGATAGCATTGTTGCTCATTACAAATACTGAAAAATCATCAGGTAAGCCCTTAGAGATGTATACATTACGGTCTCCCTTAAAAATCATGAGTCTTAAAATAAACAAAGTGCCTTCCCCCCCGTGAGCTTATGGTTCATGTTCCAATTTCTTTTTCCATAAAGTTATAATCATGAGAAGAACTGTTTATGTGAAAATTAAACTTCTCATACACTTGTCTGATTCTCAGAGGACTGGTATTTAGGAAGGCAGCAAACATGACAAGACTCACGATTAAATCACGAGAGTTTTTCATACATTACAGTTATGTATAAGTTTTAAATCGAATTTTTTAGAAAAAGAAATGTATGGGCAGATGGTGGTATTTACTTAAGGGAAGCTGAATTCATTATCTGACTAGAATTGGGTATTTCAAGCAGCTGTTTGAAAACGAGAACTCACTTTCCATGAAGGAGAATGTATGTTTGGGGAAAATGGAGCCTCTTTCAAAATGTAAGGCTATCCCCTGTTTAGTCTATGTTAGAGGGGTTTCTGGTGGGTGTGTGTAAATTCATTTATGGAAGAACCCTATTAGTACTGGCCCAAGAACTAATCTGGTGAAATAGTTTTGCAAACTCTTAAAAAAAAAAAAAAAAAGTCCTTCTTAAACGTTTCAAAACTAGATAAAAGCTGTAGCTGCTCCTTTTTCTTAAGATATTCAACCAGAAAAAGGATTAAACCCAGTATTTAACATTTTTACGCTGCCCTGCCAAATTTAATTTCTGACTACCCAACTTGCCTTTATTTTTGATTTATTGAGGTACAATTACTTCAGGAACTAGACCTATAGAGAACATCCAGGTGTAAGTCAGAAGAAAGGAAGCCAAACATGAACATACCCATTATCTTTTACAGATCATTTTCGGGGGGACTCTGCATTCTAGAATGTGTCTATTCGATTTGCGCATATATATATATATATATATATATATAGCTTTAGGAGTATGAAAAATAATCTTAGCTTGTTTGTTCTTTTTTTATACTTGTTTCTCTTATGTTCCTGTGGAAAGCTAGCCAGATACTGTAATCCTAGCTTAAAGATGGAAAGCTATCCCTGGAAGATTGTGATCTGTTCATTGCTTATGTCCTTTCTTTCCCCATTTCTATAAGACTTTCCCAGGAAATTCTTTCACCCAGGAAATTCTTTCACCCAGGAAACCTGTGGCCCTGGATTTCTTGGTTCATAGAGAAATACAAACCAGTTTGTTGTTTGGAGCAGATGCCTTTCCCCAGTCACGTAACTTCTAATGCCTCTGTTGTCCCATTCTGTAATAAGCAAATTGTAATGCTTAATTATTTAATGGAACCTATGCTAATATTTGTGAAGCCCAACTATAGATTTTCAAGTGATTTTGCATCTCAGAATGGGCTTATGCATTTGGAGTGACTGAAGGGCTTGTGATCCTCAAAACTCCTGATTTTGGAATTCTCTCTTTGAATGCTACAGAGTAATGCAGTTGTGTACACGTGAAGCACAAAGCCTGTTTGTAAAACAGGGCAGATGTGTAAAGATGGCACTTTGATAGGAAATGAATCGTTCAGTTCAGACATCTTTAAGGATCTTATCACTTCATTCACCTTCCTGGTATTTGGCAAGCCCACCTGACCGGTACAGTGGTGTAAGTCATGAAAATAGCCATTCTGGGAACATATGGAAAAGGGGTTTTGTGCTCACCCCAAAATGCTAACATTGGTTCTGACTATGTGGAGCCTTTATTGTGAATCTTGTGCAATACTCATGTGAACTTAATATGCTGTTTATATATAAATATATGCCTTGTGGTCTGGCCATCTGTTTTTTCACAGTGGTTCAGTGGTTTGAAAGGTTAAACTGGTTTTATTTGGCATTAAGTAAGAATCAGCAATGATTGCACAGTGTATGCCACATGCATCTGGTTGATGTGGAATGCCTTCCATTGCTTCTGCTAATGGAGGGGCATGATATAACAGTAAGTTAATGCTTGGGGTTTTATTATAAGCAAGTCCCTGACTGCCGAAGGGCATTGTTAAATTTCTGAGTTTCACATAAGTAGTATTCAGTTATTGCCTTGTATTTTAACCAGATGAAAAATACTGTTTCAAAGAAGGCCTGATGTTTATTCAGCTGTAGAGAGTAGCAGTATCTGGAATGGGGTTAAGGCTAGGTCTAGAGTCATTAATACTCACGCAGTGATACAGAAGACTGATAACTAAATAAGATATCCTAGCTGAAATTTGATCACAGGGATATTTCCCCTCCTCTGAAGTCAAAATAGTGGTTTATAATAGGAATTTCGTCATATTAATCAAGCAGACATTTGGATTTCACTTATCCCTGAGATATTAGCAATTCCTGCAGGAAGATTGCAGTTCCTAACTCAGTTGGTTTTTTTTTTTTTTCTTTCTTTCTCTAGATCATAAGAGTTTGCAATGGCAATGATCTGGAAATTCATGAGAGTAGCGAAGTATTCTAAAACAGCTTTATCACCAAAAGTAAAGGTAAGAGGAATTCCCACCCATTCAAGGCATTCTTCATCCAAGTCTGTACCTTCAGATTTTGGTGCCAACACACCCTGCTCAAATACTGTGGAACTGCTTGGTAAAGCTTATCCTCAAGATGACTACAGCAATGTCACAGAAAAGATTCTTTCCAAGGTGGGGAAGAACTTGCACAACAAAAAGCATCACCCTTTGTGGCTAATCAAGGAGCAGGTGAAAGACCACTTTTACAAACAATATATAGGACGTCGTGGGACTCCGCTCTTTTCTGTCTATGACGGTCTTTCTCCGGTGGTTACAGTACAGCAGAATTTTGATAGGTTGCTTATCCCACAAAACCATGCCAGCAGAAGGAAAGAGGATAACTATTACTTGAATCGTGATCACATGCTAAGAGCACATACATCAGCTCATCAGTGGGACTTGATACACTCCGGCCTAGATGCCTTTCTGGCAGTGGGAGATGTCTACCGCCGTGATACAATTGATAACACCCACTACCCAGTCTTCCATCAGATGGAAGGAGTTCGCCTCTTCTCCTGTCATGAGGTAGGAATTCTCTAGTTGGGGTGAAAGAGATTTTGGGTAAGTTGCATCAGCTTGTATTTGCTGTAAGCAAAGTGCATGCATGTAAACATATTACAGCAACACGTGTTATACTGTTGATAAAGGTCAAGTGATTGATCATGTAGTAATACTTTTAATTTGGAAAAATAGAGGTGGAAAAGATTGAATTTGAAGACAACTATAACTTCCCCAGAAAAATGTGGAAAGAATGGAAAAACAATATTCTTGAAAGCTAGCAAAATAAAACATTATCTGAAAGGAAACAGCTTGTTCAGCTAATGATCTTCACGATTCCATTGTAGCTCTATCACAAGTCTCCTCCAGTGAGGTCACTTCACCAAAGACTTTGTCATATTTGATGCTTGAAGGACTCATGATGTGAATTGTTGCAGCTATATCCAGAGTGCAGTTTTTATTATGTCATCCTTTTTCTTTTAATAGCTCCAACCTTCTGTAAATGAATGTCTTTTTTTAATGAATTGTTCATTCTTCATCTTATCCTAAAGCTGCATTGAAGGCTTCATCTATTGCAGCTGATAGTTATGGGTGTGCACAGTAAACTCATCAGAGTCCAGAAGCATCAGCTAAAGAGCTCTGGGTAGATATCCAAGACTCTTGAGTTCATATATTTCGTTGGCGCAGTGTGCGTGTTCTGCAAATGCTTGGGTGTCATTAAGTGTTCTGCTGTATCATTGATCAGTGGTAAATACAAGCAGGTTTGTTTTCCAAATAGTAATTGATTTGTATAATTTGTGTATGCTTGTAGCAATACTGCCAAATTCACATTTCTATAACTAAAACTAGTTTATTCTAATAATGCTGAGATGTAGACTATTCTTAATTTGGTTGCCAGTGGGTGACAGGAGCTTGGCAGGGAAGCCTGATGGGTTTGGATGCCTGAGGGAAAACTGGTGTAATTTATGGAGCACTGCTTTTCTCACTGGTGGAAAGGGTTCATGCATCCTGCACTGGTGTTTCCCACCCCATGTGGCCACTGCTTCTTCCACTTTGGAAAAAATACATGCCTCTGCAGATGTCCTGTGAGCTATGTGGTGTCGAATACAGCTTACAACTGCTTCTTTGGTAACCAGGAAATGGAAATCTTGCAGATTTATCCAATCTTGTTTGTTTGCTGTTCTTTTCCCGTAGCCCTGTTTATGAACACAATCAGGGTATGTGCAAGAGAAAAATGTACAATACTATATTAAGAAAATGCCGCTTCTTAATGTTTTATATTCATGACAATTTTTTTTTACTTAAGCAGGAGTTCAGGCATTCAGATGGATAGATTTTATCTGCCACAAACTTGTAACATTGGCACTCTTGCAGGATGGAATTTCTGCAAACTTAGGTGTGATTGATCTAATTATCAAAACTATTGTTAATGAATATGGCCCTTACGAAATTTTGGTCTTAATGACAGACTATTTCTTTCTTCTCTACAAATTTAAAAATAGGAATAATAGTAATAATAGGATTTTAATAACTGGGAAGAACGTTACAGAAATGTTCACTGACACCATCTATGTAGAAATACATGATGTGTAACAATCTGATTCATTCCATTGTAGGTTGCTTGTTTCTTTTTTGCTTCTTTCTTTTCCCCCAAGAAAATGATTGAGATGTTATTGGAGAATGTTAACAGCTGATGAATTTGAAGTTAGCTTTATGCTGGAAAATGTGTCTGCCTCTCTAAAGAATGAAAGTCCAGTTGACTTTCTATACTGATGAAGAAAGAATAATGCTATGGTGTACAATGTGTAAAGTCTTGTTTATTGGGCAACATGCATAAATTCTAAATTTGAGCATGATATAAAGCATCCTTTTTTGCTTCAGTTGCAGATTAAATACCGATAAGGTCTTGCAATATGTAAAACTTTTTACAGGCATCATCACAAGAGCCTTGTGGAAAAAATTGAATGTGTAATTCTGAAATTTCACTAGGGACTGTTTCTGTGTTTTACATTCTGGTTGCCTGCTCAAAATAACCGAAATTTAAATAATTCCAGAAGGAACTGTCTGAGCAGAACAAAGACTAAGTGGAGGTAATACTACATGAGAGAAATATTTTTATATTCATTTATTTATACCCATGTTTGAGTTGTAACCTACTGAGCAGAAGTGTGTGAATGCCAGGGCCTGTTACCCTCACCTCAGACTTTTCATTCATAACCAGACTGCAGTCTCTGGCGAGAGGAAATTTGCAAAGTACTGAAGATAAGAATCTTTGATACTAAGGGAAAAACTGTTAACTACAAGCCCTGGCTACATTTCATCTTATGGCCAATACAATAATTTTATATGCTGTAATGAGTTTACTGCTCTTTGTTCTTTTGATTTATACATCTATCATTTGTCATCTTCCCAGTGATAGTGACCACAGATCGGGGGGGGGGGGGAAAAAAACCTAAAGTGATTTTATAGGGACTTGAATTTAGAGGAATTTGACAACTCATCTCAGTCTGGGGGGGGGGGGGGGAAGTTCATCCTCAGCTGAAATTTTGGTCAGGATAAGAAAGACGTAGAAAACATAGAAAAGCGTCTGTCCTTTACAAATACCAAATTCTGTAGTCAAGGCTAGGTTAAAACTTCTAGCCTGTGACTGAAACCTTTAGTATATCAAAGTTAAAATCAATTGATTGGATGTAAGAGCTCAAAAAGCAAGTCAGAGTTTGGCAATTTTTTAGTGCTTTACTCTGAGATACTTGTGAGCTATTTGCTTTTTTGGCTATATTATTTTTCATGATGGTTATTTCATTATTTTTATAAGAGAAAAGTAATGTATTATTCAATGATGGGCAGGTAACTGATGCTTTTCTGCAGCTTTGTATGAATGCAGATATTAAAGTGCTAAATAAATTCCCATCTTCCAAACTAACTCATTGCTAAAAGTTAGAATAATTCATGCTGAAATTTCCCATAAACTTTTAAAAATGTCCTTGGACTGCTATCAAAGAACATCTGAAAATCTATTTAGACAAGCTTTCAGTATATTTAAAAATATATTAGGTAATTATTACCTGAATGTAATATATAGAAGATTTAGAAACTAACTAATAGAAATAGTTAAAATCAGTGCCAAAGTAGCTTCCCAAATCTGCTTCAAAATTCTGGACACAAAATGAACTGTTCTTAAATAGTACCCCCAAATAGTATTTCTTCTGTATTCTCTTCCTCCAGCATGCCTGCTTTACTTCTAAAGGGTGTATAGATTTTTTTTTTTTTTCCCCCCCTTCTATGGCATATGGCTTTTTTCTTTTTTAATCCTTTGGGTTGGCAATATTCATACTGCTGTAGACAGGTTTGAACTGGTAAACTTTCCTGAGTGGATTATAAAAGAAATTATTTCTGTGCTATGCCGTGGTCTTTGGTGTAGTTCTCTATTTACCACAATTTATGGAAAAGAGGAAAAAAAAAAATCAACTAAATTACACTTTGTGCATTTTAGCCGGCAGAGGGAGCCAATATAAACCCAATGGCAACCGCAGAACATTTTTCAGTTGACAACAAATAATGTTTACATATTGGAAGGAGACTTCATAAGGTATTTGATAGTCTGTACTGAATTATACATGAATTTTAAGAGGAACAGATGTGAAAACATAGGAATTGCTCCTCTAATTTAGTAACCTTGTTCCAATGGAGGCCAATACCAGATTGTTCAGATGAAGAAATGATGCTCTCATCAGGCTCATTTGTGCTAACATCTGAAAACTATAAATAGGGAGACTGTGAAGAAGTAGTAGGGATACATCTTTATTTGCCATTGAAATATTTTTGGTGGAAATGGCAACTTTTTTGTTAGGATGCAGTAGAAAACTGTAAATATTCCCATTAAAAATAAGGACTGCTCCTCCAAAGCAGTATATATAATTGCAAAATAATTTCAATATTGTAACTTCATAGTGTTTATATCCTGAAATATAAAGACTCTTCTCCTAGGTAATAGAAGTGTAGATTTTCTCTTAGTCATATAAATACATACTCCTTTTCTCATCTTTTCATACAGATGTACCTTGGCCATATTCCTTGTATATTGTTAAAAAAAAAAAAAGGTTGCTTTTATCCTTTTCCTTATGCTTTGGGGTAGGTGTGAACACCTACATTTTTGTTTACTCTTTTTTACTCTTTTTTTTTTTTTTTTTTTAAATCAATGTGTGCCATCCTAGGTTTTCACTTGCAAGACTAGTGTAATTAGGTTTGACTTCTCCAAAATCCCATGTTACTGCAGCTTTGGGACGCTGTGCTTCTGTTCTGACATTGTATCAAAGGAAAACTCCTTCCTGTCTTCACTTTTTTTAATCCTTATATGTAAAGGAATTTAAATAAATTTATAGTGTTTCAGGGATCAGCCTATTATATAGAGTGATTTGGAGCATTTACAGTATGTGCGAGAATATTTGTGTATGTAACTGGGAATCATAATAGCAATGTTTAGCTGGGCACCAAGGAACAAATACTTAAAAATGCTTAAGTGGCCTAGGAAAGGTCCTCCTCTTAGCCCTCCGCAACTTGAGGATAGGGAGGTGCTCGTCCAGGGGTGATACAAGACCCTGAAATGAGCCTCTGGAAATCCCCTTTTCTGTGTGTTTCTTCCAATTTGGGTGATGCTCTTCAGCTGGTGAGGATTAAGGCTTGGGTGAGGAGTCAGTGACTGCATAGCCAGACGAGATGGATGTGGAGAGTCACGGATTGGTGTGTCAGTCCCTCTGAGTGAGGGCCTTTATCTCCTATCGTGTAATAGCATGTGTGAATCAGAGGGAGTTTCGGATTTCCTGGATGCTTTGAGTTAATAGTATTGAAGTAAAGATCCATGCACTTTCTTCTGTAGGTGGCAAATGATGAAATAGATTTTTTTTTTTTTTTTTTTTTTTACTTAGGATGGATATCTACCACATATCTCCCTACATGGATCCATGCTTGTGCCATATCTTGATGATACCACTGCATGCCAGCTGTTGCTGTACCCGCATTTTAAGCACATCTTGGCATGGGAAGTGGTGCAAGCTGCATGCATTTGGTGAGACGTAAGTTTCAGGTGCTGCTGCCTCTGGGATGGTGTTTGAGATGTTGGTTGTGAGCAATGCATCAGTCCCGAGGAGCCTGAGAGATGGCCCCCCTTCTCCCAGGGAGCAGGGAGGAGCATACAGGAGCAGGAGCACCTGAATTAGATCCACCATGTTAAGAAAAAGAAGAGCAGTGTTACTTTGCTAGACTATTCTGAGGTGAATTTATTCCTGAAACTGAAATTTGGCTGAGTGGTAGGAATAAAGGGCCTGGCTAGTTCAGGTGGAACTGACTTCACTCTTGCGAATGTCTACCCAAGTTGTGAATGTTGTATTATTCAATATTTTCCAAGCTGTGGTGTATAAATCATGCTATAATAAATAGAGCTTCACTGGTCCAAGGACCCACATTGTGTTCTTTGTTATTTTTAGTTGAAAATTTGACAGCAAAGGGCATCAGAAGGTCTGTGAGATTTTCATAGTGGTCCATGGTCTAGAAAGTTTGGAAGCCAGTAGTGCATCTTTTATCACAATGACTTTATATAAAATATTTTTTTCAAACTTTGTTTTACTTTGTCTCATCCAGCTAAAAAAAAAAATCCAACAATGCTTTTCAGAATAAAGCAGTTAAATTCATTCAATGTGATATTTAAATTGTGCAGGAAAAAAAAAGAACAAAATGTCTACAGGTGTATTTGGGAAGTCTAGGGTGCTTAAAAATAAAAGGATTTCTATTGCCACTGGAACAGAAGTCTGAGTCCTATCATATGTGTCTTGTTATAACTGACAACTGTGTAGCAGTGTTGCTTTTTTTTTGCTGTTCCAAAACATTTGTATGTTTTTCCCTTACGTGTGGTGATGATTTTGGTTTTTTTTCAGAAACACTTTGATTAGGTTAAAAAAAACCAAATAGAAGTAACCTTTCTTTTCTGTAACTGGAGGACTGAAAATGGAAGGATTCAGAATTAAGGTGACCTCCTGCAAGCTTGTTGCTTGAAGTGATTTTTGCCACTTTCTCGCCAAACAAATGCTTATCTATATGCAGCAAAGAACATTCTGTCATGCAGATGATGGGCTGTGTATGTCTTTGTCACCTGAAACTGCCTGGATGGGGGTGCAGGTTTACAAGTTTCATTGTCCTGGAGGCTGATTGGGACTGGCATTAGGTTTTCTTTTTGATGAGCGGTCTTCAAGTGGCATTCCTGATCCATTGGTTGAGTGTTACAGCACATTTAATACGTTGTGGAAATGGTTTGCTATATGTAAGTGGATTTAGAGTGCAGCTGTTTGTTCATTTATAGGGATATTTATCAGGGCCAGTGAGTCAAAATGTATTCAGTGTGGCAAGGTTGAGTGTTGCCACATGCAGATCCTCATGTAGAACTAGTCCTAAGTGCTGGTTTGTCTGTAAGTATAAGTACATGAGCATTATGTATTCATTATCTTAATTGCTGGTGTATGCATGACTGGCAGGAGGAATACACAACTGCATTGTGGAAAGACAGGATATAGCTACAGATCTTTCTGATCTGAAACCTACTATGAATGCCATCCTGTAGAGAGACATTTGATCTTGGACTGAATCCTAAACATAAGGATAATGAACTGATGTGAGATTAAAAAAAGTCTGTCAAGTGACTGACAAAATTTTGGGGTCTTCATTGAAATCACGCATGTGACTTCTGTCCTCTGTGCCAGGCTGAGAAATACCATGAAGTACTTTTAAAGGAGCATAGCTCTGTTTGTATTTGCCCAGTTAAACCCCAGTGTCTTCTGACCATTACGTGTTACCAAATTTGACTTTATTCTTATTATGAGTTAAGTTGTGAGTAAATTTCATGCTGTGTGGTAGGGTCACTTCGACTCCTTTCTGCCTTCTCCTTTGTAATGCAGCATCAGTCAGATATGCTGATAAATCCTGGTAATTATTAACTTCTGCATGATGACACAATATTCAATGTTTTGCACACCTTCACTTAAAGAAAAAACTTCTTGTCCTTACACTAGACAGACACATAGGGGCTCAATTTACAGCTACAGGAAGTTTCTTTTCTGGTAGTAGTAGTAGTAACTGATCATATTTAATACAATAAAATAGTGCATTTCATTTTAGTCTGCACTGAAAGAATAAATGTACGTGAAATTGTGGCATCTTGGATGTGTCAGTGTTTTATGCAAGACTGTTAGATTTTCTCTATTTGCTCAGATATATGCTTGGGAATAATTGACACCACAAAGGAGTGACTGGGTGATTTTTCATTTTATTCAAGCTTTGACTTTCTTGGCTTTCTGTATATAGAAATGTTGAAGTGCTTCTAATCCAGCACATGTACTTAGCACACAGTTCAATCATTGTAATAGTGAAATTGGTTTATCAGTTTAAAGCTGCTCATATTGACATAGCAGTGTTGGTGAATGGAAAGAAGGGAATAAATATTAATACAACTGTAAGGCATCTTATTTTCTCAGTAGAACCCTGTCCACAGCTGTGCTGGAGTTGACAGGAGCTGATGGAGCCTCTATGGAGAATACCAAAGTGTGTCTCAGTATGTCAGGTATGCCTGACTGTAAGGGGGGCTGTTGCCTTGCTGCTAACCTGTCTTTCGGGGACTCCCCTAAGGCTGTGCTTTCACAGCCTGTGCAAACTGGCATAGATTCATCCCTGTGCCAAAAGTGGCCCAGCCCTGTCCCACGTGCCAGTGTGTCTCAGTGCCACCAGTATGCTGAGAATTGATTACCGAGCTGAATTTGACTGTTTTCATGTCCCTTGGTTTCTTCCGTTCTCCCTGGTTACTTCTCATCCAGATCTACCTCCCAGCCTGGCTCAGTGCACCGCTGCATGGACACTTGTCCTGGCACGGATAAGGAGATGGTGCATATGGCTGGTTTGGCAGGATGAAGAGGCTGGCAGGTTAGAGGGCTGTGGTATGACTAAATGTATTTACTCTAATGGTTCTTGCACGTATTTTATTGCCACATCTGATATAATCTACTAAAATAGAATTTTGCTTGAGACAGTAATTGCAATATCAACACTTCAGGAATAATACAGTGGTAAGGAAAAGTACTTCTATGTACTTGTTGATGCAAATGCTGTATTTTAAAGGCAGTGTCCAGACTATCTGTTCCTTGCAGCAGTCTGAGGAACTAGTTTTAAGCTGGGGGGTGAAGGGAGGAATGAAGGGGAAAAGGAAAAAGAGAGTTTCATGTCCTAAAATACTGTGGATAAGGAGAATAACAAATATATCTTCTATATGTAAATACAGTGTATCCTAGTCCAAAGGGGGAAAATCTTTGGCCTGAAGGATGTTTCTGGCTTACTGAGGGTAGTCTCTTTTGTCAATAGAAAGAAAAAAATACCTACCTGTAGAGGGTAGTTCAGAGCAGGTTCCTGTGTGAGGGACCCTGTGCCCCATAAGCCTAAGATGATTAACCTCTCTAGGCTAATGCTGGTCTCTGTGAATACCCTCTGGTTTTCAAAACTGCATGCTGGATGACTGATCTGCCCTGCTGACAGTAAATTAGTTATAGGGTGAGTATCATCTGCTTCTTCCAACCAGGGCAGAAATAATGGTAGTAGGAAGAAGGGGGTTTAATCTTTCAGGTGAGCACTTGAATAAAGAGTCTGTTATTTAAAATTGTAATACTTAGCTTTGTCAAGCTGCTGCCTTTTGATTAGTAAAGGCATTTTTATTAGACTGATGGATTTCTCTTTTTCCTTTTTTATTTTGTATTTTTCTGCAGCGCACTAAGGAGATTAACTTGAGAGGTGTTTTCTCAATCTGCCAGCCAAGTCTCCTTCTGACTAGCAATACAAAGTTAAATGCTACTGATGGGATTTTTTTTATTCTCTCAATCCATTCTGCTGCTAGTTTGCATGCTATCTAAACTCAGACTCTTTCTGCATGCATTGTGTCTGTATGAAACGTGCTAGAAGCTAGTCTTAATTAATTGTGCCCAGCACTTGTAGGCTACCAGAGGTTCACTTAAACTCTTTTTTTGAGCATTTAGTGCACTGAAGGCATCAAACTGCAATTAAAACAGCTTCTGTGGGCATCCGTGAGTTGTTAAGGTTACACACTGTTCGTGGCGTCTCCTGAGTAAGAGCTAGTTATGCTGAGAGGCTTAATGTGAAGAAAATCTCAATGTGTGTTTTTTCCCTCTGTGTGTACTTGGTTGGCTGTGGGAAGGTGGAGTAGGAGGGGTAGGAAGGGGCACTAGAAACACTTTCACAGTTAGCACTCTGTACATTCCAGACTTAACAGAGTTGGGTTTTGTACAGCTATAAGGTTTTCCAACAAAAATTCTCTTTAGAGTGTAAAACTGCCTGCTTGTTTCCCCAAGACACAGAGCCTCCAATGATGTGGCTTAGCAACAGTGGTTTATTGGTCTCTCTGAGAGGATGTAGATTTGCTGGTATTATCTGTCCAGATCGCCTGGCCAGAAACATATGGGGATGTACAGGAAACAGAAACCTTCAGCTTGCAGCCAGTGCGGGGAGCAGCCTCTACATGAAGAGCAAGCCTGTTGCATCCCAAATACAGCCTGCACCTGTGCTTTGTAATTTATCTGGAAACCCCAGACCAAGACCATGCCCCATAGACAAAATTCCTGTATGCAGAAAGGTGCTGTGTGTGGGAAAATGCAGGAAAATGCTAGTCCTTAAATGAATAAACTGTACCCAAGATGAATCAAATATAAGCAGCTGAAGGTCCCATTAAACTGCCGGGTTGTGGGTGGTTTTGTTTGTTTAGGTTTTTTTTTTTTTGGTTGGTTGGTTTGTTTTTTTTAAAGTTCATTTGATTACAGCTTTTTAAAAGTGCTGGGTTTTTTGGTATTTCTTTTACATCATTCAGTTACTAAAATAAGTTGAAGCTGTGATGAATGCCATTGTGTATTGTAGTTTTGGGGTTATAATTTGCATATACTGTACAGTGTACTTTGTTCTGCAGAATAACTTTCAAAGTAACAGGATCAGGAAAAAAAAAGAGATGTTTCCTTTATAAATTAGTATTTTCCTGTAACTAATCATATTATTTGAAGATATGGTACAGAAATGAAACAAATCTTATTGTTTGAATATTTCTGTTCTTGTGATGATTTATCTCTGTGTTTAGTGAACAGAATTTCTATAAAGTCACAGTCTTTACATAGCTTTTCATGGTGCAGACTTAGCAGGTAAGATTCCCACTTAAATCAATAAAACTTCATTCTCTGTTTTTGTTGATGAAGTCATTAATGCAAAACACTGGTGTTTCTGTGGTTTTGTTCTAGTTGTTCTCCAACATTAAAGATGGTGAAGGTTTACAGTTGTTTGAGCAAGGTCATCGCACTGCACACAAGCAAGAGTGTCACACCATGGAGGCAGTGAGGCTGGTGGAGTTCAACCTGAAGCAAGTGCTCACAAAGCTCATGAATCACATCTTTGGTGATGGTAGGTTCTTGCACCTTTTTTCCTGGTCTGCTGCTGGCTGTAAGCATCTGGACTTTAGAGAAACATTTTGCTGCATAATAAAAACAGGAGGCTTAGGGGTGATGGTGACAGCTTGTATACTGAAACAGCCATGTGGGTTTTTTCTAAAGAGAGTTGTAGTCATTTTAGGAGTCTTCATTCATATTCTTTACTATTACATTTTTGTCTTAAATTTGGTCAGAGTTCCATGCCAGTGTCTTTTAATGTCAGAGTTACTGGCTACTATTTGACCTTTCAGCTGTAATCAGTACTTTATTTGTTATTGTTCTTTAATACTATTATATCCACATCTTATAAAATTATTGAGCACAGCCCAACAGACCACACACTCTTCTCTTGGGTTTCCTGAATACTGGTACACACAACATTGTGTTGAATCATCAGGTTCATGTGAAGATGTTTTGGTACTCAGGGTAACATAGTGGGCATTAATATAGGTAGGGACATGTGTCAGACCCAACTACAGGTGCTCATCTGGCAGAAGCCATGTTTTAGAGTGGATGTGGTGTGGGTCCTGCGAGAAGAGACGGCTCCAGCTCCAGCACAAAGCTTCTGCTTTGTACTTGTGAGCATCCCGTGTCCCCGGACAGAGTGTGGCTGTGGCATCGCAGCTGGGACTGCGTCAGAGCTGGGTACCACTGGGCCCAGAGCTGGGCAATGTTCGCACCTCACACTGGCAGCAAGGAACTTGACAGAAGGGGTATGTACGTATGTGCATGTGCTGCTTTGCTGCATACGCACTCAAAGTGCCGTTTTCCTCGTGCAAATAAATTAAACCTTGCAGCTGAGGGGAGATGGTGTTTGCTAAGTTTGCACCAAGCTGAAAAATAATTGTTGTTTGGTACTTAGAGTGGAATGAAGAAAGGTAATGAATGTCCATGTATAGGAATGAAATATCCTCTCCTCGGAAACACCTGCTTTTGGTTTCAGGAGTTGAATTTATAAATGGCCTGAGTTAAAATTGCTACGTTAATGCTGTTTCCTGGCAAGGGGGCTTCTCTTCTGAACTGATTCATTTTTCTGTTGAGGAAATACTGGATAGCATTAGAATGCACAGGTTATGCTGGCTATTTTCAAAGATCTTTTAAGATGCTCACTGAATTTAGAGCAGTAGTTTCAAGAGTGGATTGATAACAGTAGCAAGTCCTGTATATGACTGCTTGGATATTTGTCTGAAATTCTCAAGCTGAACTTACAGCAAGCAAAACTTTTACCAGTTTTTGTTCTATCCCACCTGGACAAGAATTTTTTAAGTTCTTGAGTTCATTTTTTCTTGTGGTTGTATTTTACTTAACAGTGGCCTTTTGAAACATACAAAATTAGGATCAAAGTGAGTAATAGTTAGAATAGTATTTTTTGATCAACCTCAGATGCTGAGGTTGTTGTTTAAAGTGAGCAATTTCTAGGAGTTATTAGTGATTTCTGAGACTGCAGTGACATTCTTCTCTAACAGCTGACAGATGCTGCACTTTAAGCTTCAGTATGTTGGCTATTACTAATTCTTCTATAGTGCATACAGTAGCTAGAAAGACATTAAAAAAATATTCTTAAGTGATCATAAACCTACAGACTGAAAGTAGGTGCTGCCTTCTTACGGTAGGGATTTTCTGGCTTTATGCCCCCAATATTTTTCCTGAAATTTAAATACAAGATACAGATAGTGATTTAAATATTTCTTTTTTCTTTTCTCTTTTTTGTTCCCCATTCACGGAAATGTGAAGTTCTTTCCCCTTCACCTTCTTGATCTTCTTGTAAGCTGTCAATACAAACTGGAAGGTAATAGTGAAAGAAGCAAACTTCATGCTAGGCACTAGACCTGGGGCACACATAATTAAATTTGTCTTTTGACAGCTGCCATCTTTTAATTTTCATTTTACTCCCTTAGATTTTAAATTAAATTTAAATGTATTTTACTGTATTTATTGCTCTTGGAAAAATTCTGTATTTTTTCTTCTTGTGAATATTCCATAAGGCCCCATGTTCTGTTAAAAGCAAAAATTTCATTCCTTTTATACTTCCCATCAGGTGTGTTCTTTGCAGCCTGTACTGTCAGCAGAATATTGCAGTGAAGTTGCACATCTTTTCTGGCAGGGTATTGGGATCATAGCTGCAGTAAGCTACTGAAATGTTGCATTGTCATACAGTCAACTGTTATTCATAGGCAGATTGTTTGGATTGCAGAATAAGTCTACTGTGCAAGTTTTGCATAAAGTAGTTTAGGCCTTGTCATGGTTTAAGCTCAGCCAGTAACAAAGCACCACGCAGCTGTTCGGTCACTCCTCTCCCCCCCCCTCCCCAGGTCCTGGTGGGATGAGGGAGGAGAAAATATAAAGAAAAGCTTGTGGGTCAAGACAAGGACGGGGAGGGATCACTCACCATGTATGGTCCATGGGCAAAAGACAGGCTCAACTTGGGGAAGAAATAAAATAAATTTAATTTACTACAAATCAAATCAAGGATAATGAGAAGTAAATCCAAACCTTAGACCACCTCCCCCCCCCCCCCCCCCCCCTTCACCCCC